>NC_092735.1:31942142-32013629 GCF_047496885.1 Scyliorhinus torazame
TCTCCCCTCCCCACTCTCTCTCTCTCTCTCCCTCCCCACTCTCTCTCTCCCTCTCTCCCTCCCCCACTCTCTCTCTCTCTCTCTCTCCTTCTTCTCTCTCTCTCCTCTTCTCCCTCCCCACTCTATCTCTCTCCCTCCCCCACTCTCTCTCTCTCTCTCCCTCCCCACCTCTCTCTCTCTCTCTCTCTCCCTCCCCACTCTCTCTCTCTCCCTCCCCACTCTCTCTCTCCTCTTCCTCCCCACTCTCTCTCTCTCTCTTCCTCCCCACTCTCTCTCTCTCTCTCCCTCCCCACTCTCTCTCCCTCCCCACTCTCTCTTCTCTCTCTCCCTCCCACTCTCTCTCTCTCTCTCCCTCTCTCTCCCTCCCCACTCTCTCTCTCTCCTCCCCACTCTCTCTCTCCTCCCCTCTCTCTCTCCCTCCCCACTCTCTCTCTCCCTCCCCACTCTCTCTCTCCCTCCCCACTCTCTCTCTCCCTCCCCACTCTCTCTCTCCCTCCCCACTCTCTCTCTCCCTCCCCACTCTCTCTCTCCCTCCCCACTCTCTCTCTCCCTCCCCTCTCTCTCTCTCCTCCCCCCTCTCTCTCTCCCTCCCCACTCTCTCTCTCTCCTCCCCACTCTCTCTCTCTCTCTCCCTCCCCACTCTCTCTCTCTCTCTCCCTCCCCACTCTCTCTCTCTCTCTCTCCCTCCCCTCTCTCTCTCTCTCTCTCTCTCCCTCCCCTCTCTCTCTCTCTCTCTCTCCCTGCCCTCTCTCTCTCTCTCTCTCTCCTCCCCTCTCTCTCTCTCTCTCTCTCCCTCCCCTCTCTCTCTCTCTCTCTCTCTCCCTCCCCTCTCTCTCTCTCTCTCTCCCTCCCCTCTCACTCTCTCTCTCCCTCCCCACTCTCTCTCTCCCTCCCCACTCTCTCTCTCCCTCCCCACTCTCTCTCTCCTCCCACTCTCTCTCTCCCTCCCCACTCTCTCTCTCCCTCCCCACTCTCTCTCTCCCTCCCCACTCTCTCTCTCCCTCCCCACTCTCTCTCTCCTCCCACTCTCTCTCTCCCTCCCCACTCTCTCTCTCCCTCCCCACTCTCTCTCTCCCTCCCCACTCTCTCTCTCCCTCCCCACTCTCTCTCTCCCTCCCCACTCTCTCTCTCCCTCCCCACTCTCTCTCTCCTCCCCACTCTCTCTCTCCCTCCCCACTCTCTCTCTCCCTCCCCACTCTCTCTCTCCCTCCCCACTCTCTCTCTCCCTCCCCACTCTCTCTCTCCCTCCCCACTCTCTCTCTCCCTCCCACTCTCTCTCTCCCTCCCCACTCTCTCTCTCCCTCCCCACTCTCTCTCTCCCTCCCCACTCTCTCTCTCCCTCCCACTCTCTCTCTCCCTCCCCACTCTCTCTCTCCCTCCCCACTCTCTCTCTCCCTCCCACTCTCTCTCTCCCTCCCCACTCTCTCTCTCCCTCCCCACTCTCTCTCTCCCTCCCACTCTCTCTCTCCCTCCCCACTCTCTCTCTCCCTCCCCACTCTCTCTCTCCTCCCCACTCTCTCTCTCCCTCCACTCTCTCTCTCTCCCTCCCCACTCTCTCTCTCTCCTCCCCACTCTCTCTCTCTCCCTCCCCACTCTCTCTCTCCCTCCCCACTCTCTCTCTCCCTCCCCACTCTCTCTCCCTCCCCACTCTCTCTCTCCCTCCCCACTCTCTCTCTCTCCCTCCCCACTCTCTCTCTCCCTCCCCACTCTCGCTCTCTCCCTCCCCACTCTCTCTCTCTCCCTCCCCCACTCTCTCTCTCTCCCTCCCACTCTCTCTCTCTCCCTCCCCACTCTCTCTCTCTCCCTCCCCACTCTCTCTCTCCCTCCCCACTCTCTCTCTCCCTCCCCACTCTCTCTCTCCCTCCCCACTCTCTCTCTCCCTCCCCACTCTCTCTCTCTCCTCCCCACTCTCTCTCTCTCCCTCCCCACTCTCTCTCTCTCCCTCCCCACTCTCTCTCTCTCCCTCCCCACTCTCTCTCTCTCCCTCCCCACTCTCTCTCTCTCCCTCCCCACTCTCTCTCTCTCCCTCCCCACTCTCTCTCTCTCCCTCCCCACTCTCTCTCTCTCCCTCCCCACTCTCTCTCTCTCCCTCCCCACTCTCTCTCTCTCCCTCCCCACTCTCTCTCTCTCCTCCCCACTCTCTCTCTCTCCCTCCCCACTCTCTCTCTCTCCCTCCCCACTCTCTCTCTCTCCCTCCCCACTCTCTCTCTCTCCCTCCCCACTCTCTCTCTCTATCCATCCCCAGACTCTCTCTCTATCCATCTCCAGTCTCTCTCTCTATCCATCTCCAGTCTCTCTCTCTCTCCCTCCCCAGTCTCTCTCTCTCTCTCTCCCTCCCCAGTCTCTCTCTCTCCCTCCCCAGTCTCTCTCTCCCTCCCCAGTCTCTCTCTCCCTCCCCAGTCTCTCTCTCTCCCTCCCCAGTCTCTCTCTCTCTCTCTCTCTCGCTCCCCAGTCTCTCTCTCTCTCTCTCTCTCCCTCCCCAGTCTCTCTCTCTCTCTCCCTCCCCACTCTCTCTCTCTCTCAATTCCCAGTCTCTCTCTCCCTCCCAAGTCTCTCTCGCTCCCTCACCAGTCTCTCTCTCTCTCTCCCTCCCAGTCTCTCTCTCTCTCTCCCTCCCCAGTCTCTCTCTCTCTCCCTCCCCAGTCTCTCTCTCTCTCCCTCCCCAGTCTCTCTCTCTCTCTCTCCCTCCCCAGTCTCTCTCTTTCTCTCTCTCTCTCTCCCTCCCAGTCTCTCTCTCTCTCTCTCTCTCTCCCTCCCCAGTCTCTCTCTCTCCCTCCCCAGTCTCTCTCTCTCCTCCTCCCAGTCTCTCTCTCTCTCCCTCCCCAGTCTCTCTCTCGCTCCCTCCCCAGTCTCTCTCTCGCTCCCTCCCCAGTCTCTCTCTCGCTCCCTCCCCAGTCTCTCTCTCGCTCCCTCCCCAGTCTCCCTCTCGCTCCCTCCCCCTCCCCAGTCTCTCTCTCTCTCTCCCTCCCAAGTCTCTCTCTCTCCCTCACCAGTCTCTCTCTCTCTCTCTCTCCCTCCCCAGTCTCTCTCTCTCTCTCTCCCCCTCCCCAGTCTCTCTCTCTCTCTCTCTCCCCAGTCTCTCTCTCTCTCCCTCCCCAGTCTCTCTCTCTCTCTCTCCCTCCCAGTCTCTCTCTCTCTCTCCCCCCAGTCTCTCTCTCTCCCTCACCAGTCTCTCTCTCTCTCCCTCCCCAGTCTCTCTCTCTCTCCCTCCCCAGTCTCTCTCTCTCTCTCCCTCCCCAGTCTCTCTCTCTCTCTCCCTCCCCAGTCTCTCTCTCTCTCCCTCCCCAGTCTCTCTCTCTCTCCCTCCCCAGTCTCTCTCTCTCTCCCTCCCCAGTCTCTCTCTCTCTCCCTCCCCAGTCTCTCTCTCTCTCCCTCCCCAGTCTCTCTCTCCCTCCCCAGTCTCTCTCTCCCTCCCCAGTCCCTCTCTCCCTCCCAGTCTCTCTCTCCCTCCCCAGCCTGTCTCTCTCTCTTCCTCCCCAGTCTCTCTCTCTCCCTCCCCAGTCTCTCTCTCTCTCTCCCTCCCCAGTCTCTCTCACTCCTTCCCCAGTCACTCTCTCCCTCCCCAGTCTCTCTCTCTCTCTCTCTCCCTCCCCAGTCTCTCTCTCCCTCCCCAGTCTCTCTCTCTCCCTCCCCAGTCTCTCTCCCCCCCCCTGCCAAGTCTCTCGCTCTCTCTTCCTCCCCAGTCTCTCTCTCTCTCCCTCCCAGTCTCTCTCTCTCTCCCTCCCCAGTCTCTCTCTCTCTCCCTCCCCAGTCTCTCTCTCTCTCTCTCCCTCCCCAGTCTCTCTCTCTCTCCCTCCCCAGTCTCTCTCTCTCTCCCTCCCCAGTCTCACTTTCCCCACTGCTCCCCAGTCTATCTCTCTCTCCCTCCCCAGTCTCTCTCTCTCCCTCCCAGTCTCTCTCTCTCCCTCCCCAGTCTCTCTCTCTCCCTCCCCAGTCTCTCTCTCTCCCTCCCAGTCTCTCTCTCTCCCTCCCCAGTCTCTCTCTCTCCCTCCCCAGTCTCTCTCTCTCTCCCTCCCCAGTCTCTCTCTCTCTCCCTCCCCAGTCTCTCTCTCCCTCCCCAGTCTCTCTCTCCCTCCCCAGCCTGTCTCTCTCTCTTCCTCCCCAGTCTCTCTCTCCCTCCCCAGTCTCTCTATCTCCCTCCCTCCCCAGTCTCTCTCTCTCTCTCCCTCCCCAGTCTCTCTCTCTCTCTCCCTCCCCAGTCTCTCTCTCTCCTTCCCCAGTCTCTCTCTCCCTCCCCAGTCTCTCTCTCTCTCTCTCCCTCCCCAGTCTCTCTCTCCCTGCCCAGTCTCTCTCTCCCTCCCCAGTCTCTCTCTCCCTCCCCAGTCTCTCTCTCTCTCCCTCCCCAGTCTCTCTCCCCCCCCCGCCAAGTCTCTCGCTCTCTCTTCCTCCCCAGTCTCTCTTCCTCCCCAGTCTCTCTCTCTCTCTCTCTCCCTCCCCACTCTCTCTCTCTCTCTCCCTCCCCACTCTCTCTCTCTCTCTCCCTCCCCACTCTCTCTCTCTCTCCCTCCCCACTCTCTCTCTCTCTCTCCCTCCCCACTCTCTCTCTCTCTCTCCCTCCCCACTCTCTCTCTCTCTCTCCCTCCCCACTCTCTCTCTCTCTCCCTCCCCACTCTCTCTCTCTCTCTCCCTCCCCACTCTCTCTCTCTCTCTCCCTCCCCACTCTCTCTCTCTCTCTCCCTCCCCACTCTCTCTCTCTCTCTCCCTCCCCACTCTCTCTCTCTCTCTCCCTCCCCACTCTCTCTCCCTCTCCCTCCCCACTCTCTCTCTCTCTCTCCCTCCCCACTCTCTCTCTCCCTCCCACTCTCTCTCTCTCTCTCTCCCTCCCCACTCTCTCTCTCTCTCTCTCCCTCCCCACTCTCTCTCTCTCTCTCTCCCTCCCCACTCTCTCTCTCTCTCTCCCTCCCCACTCTCTCTCTCTCTCTCTCCCACCCCACTCTCTCTCTCTCTCTCCCTCCCCACTCTCTCTCTCTCCCTCCCCACTCTCTCTCTCTCCCTCCCCACTCTCTCTCTCTCCCTCCCCACTCTCTCTCTCTCCCTCCCCACTCTCTCTCTCTCCCTCCCCACTCTCTCTCTCTCCCTCCCCACTCTCTCTCTCTCCCTCCCCACTCTCTCTCTCTCCCTCCCCACTCTCTCTCTCTCCCTCCCCACTCTCTCTCTCTCCCTCCCCACTCTCTCTCTCTCCCTCCCCACTCTCTCTCTCTCCCTCCCCACTCTCTCTCTCTCCCTCCCCACTCTCTCTCTCTCCCTCCCCACTCTCTCTCTCTCCCTCCCCACTCTCTCTCTCTCTCTCCCCACTCTCTCTCTCTCTCTCCCTCCCCACTCTCTCTCTCCCTCCCTCCCCACTCTCTCCCTCTCCCTCCCCACTCTCTCTCTCCCTCCCCACTCTCTCTCTCCCTCCCCACTCTCTCTCTCCCTCCCCACTCTCTCTCTCCCTCCCCACTCTCTCTCTCCCTCCCCACTCTCTCTCTCCCTCCCCACTCTCTCTCTCCCTCCCCACTCTCTCTCTCCCTCCCCACTCTCTCTCTCCCTCCCCACTCTCTCTCTCCCTCCCCACTCTCTCTCTCCCTCCCCACTCTCTCTCTCCCTCCCCACTCTCTCTCTCCCTCCCCACTCTCTCTCTCCCTCCCCACTCTCTCTCTCCCTCCCCACTCTCTCTCTCCCTCCCCACTCTCTCTCTCCCTCCCCACTCTCTCTCTCCCTCCCCACTCTCTCTCTCCCTCCCCACTCTCTCTCTCCCTCCCCACTCTCTCTCTCCCTCCCCACTCTCTCTCTCCCTCCCCACTCTCTCTCTCCCTCCCCACTCTCTCTCTCCCTCCCCACTCTCTCTCACCCTCCCACTCTCTCTCACCCTCCCCACTCTCTCTCTCCCTCCCCACTCTCTCTCTCCCTCCCTCCCCACCTCTCTCTCTCTCCCTCCCCACTCTCTCTCTCTCCCTCCCCACTCTCTCTCTCTCCCTCCCCACTCTCTCTCTCTCTCCTCCCCACTCTCTCTCTCTCCCTCCCCACTCTCTCTCTCTCCCTCCCCACTCTCTCTCTCTCCCTCCCCACTCTCTCTCTCTCCCTCCCCACTCTCTCTCTATCCATCCCAGACTCTCTCTCTATCCATCTCCAGTCTCTCTCTCTCTCCCTCCCCAGTCTCTCTCTCTCTCTCCCTCCCCAGTCTCTCTCTCTCCCTCCCCAGTCTCTCTCTCCCTCCCCAGTCTCTCTCTCCCTCCCCAGTCTCTCTCTCTCCCTCCCCAGTCTCTCTCTCTCCCTCCCCAGTCTCTCTCTCTCTCTCCCCAGTCTCTCTCTCTCTCTCGCTCCCCAGTCTCTCTCTCTCTCTCTCTCTCCCTCCCCACTCTCTCTCTCTCTCAATTCCCAGTCTCTCTCTCTCTCTCCCTCCCAAGTCTCTCTCGCTCCTCACCAGTCTCTCTCTCTCTCTCCCTCCCCAGTCTCTCTCTCTCTCTCCCTCCCCAGTCTCTCTCTCTCTCTCTCTCCCTCCCCAGTCTCTCTCTCTCTCTCCCTCCCCAGTCTCTCTCTTTCTCTCTCTCTCTCTCTCCCTCCCCAGTCTCTCTCTCTCTCTCCCTCCCCAGTCTCTCTCTCCCTCCCCAGTCTCTCTCTCTCTCCCTCACCAGTCTCTCTCTCGCTCCCTCCCCAGTCTCTCTCTCGCTCCCTCCCCAGTCTCTCTCTCGCTCCCTCCCCAGTCTCTCTCTCGCTCCCTCCCCAGTCTCTCTCTCGCTCCCTCCCCAGTCTCTCTCTCGCTCCCTCCCAGTCTCTCTCTCGCTCCCTCCCCAGTCTCTCTCTCGCTCCCTCCCCAGTCTCTCTCTCGCTCCCTCCCCAGTCTCCCTCTCGCTCCCTCCCCCTCCCCAGTCTCTCTCTCTCTCTCCCTCCCAAGTCTCTCTCTCTCCCTCACCAGTCTCTCTCTCTCTCTCCCTCCCCAGTCTCTCTCTCTCTCCCTCCCCAGTCTCTCTCGCTCTCCCTCACCAGTCTCTCTCTCTCTCTCCCTCCCCAGTCTCTCTCTCTCTCTCTCCCTCCCCAGTCTCTCTCTCTCTCCCTCCCCAGTCTCTCTCTCTCTCCCTCCCCAGTCTGTCTCTCTCTCCCTCCCCAGTCTGTCTCTCTCTCCCTCCCCAGTCTCTGTCTCTCTCTCTCCCTCCCCAGTCTCTCTCTCTCTCTCCCTCCCCAGTCTCTCTCTCTCTCTCTCTCCCTCCCCAGTCTCTCTCTCTCTCTCTCCCTCCCCAGTCTCTCTCTCTCTCCTCCCTCCCCAGTCTCTCTCTCTCTCTCTCCCTCCCCAGTCTCTCTCTCTCTCTCTCCCTCCCCAGTCTCTCTCTCTCTCTCCCTCCCCAGTCTCTCTCTCTCTCCCTCCCCAGTCTCTCTCTCTCTCCCTCCCCAGTCTCTCTCTCTCTCCCTCCCCAGTCTCTCTCTCTCTCCCTCCCCAGTCTCTCTCTCTCTCCCTCCCCAGTCTCTCTCTCTCTCTCCCTCCCAGTCTCTCTCTCTCTCTCCCTCCCCAGTCTCTCTCTCTCCCTCCCCAGTCTCTCTCTCTCTCCCTCCCCAGTCTCTCTCTCCCTCCCCAGTCCCTCTCTCCCTCCCCAGTCCCTCTCTCCCTCCCCAGTCTCTCGCTCTCTCTCCCTCCCCAGTCTCTCTCTCCCTCCCCAGCCTGTCTCTCTCTCTTCCTCCCCAGTCTCTCTCTCTCCCTCCCCAGTCTCTCTCTCTCTCTCCCTCCCCAGTCTCTCTCACTCCTTCCCCAGTCCCTCTCTCCCTCCCCAGTCTCTCGCTCTCTCTCTCTCCCTCCCTCCCCAGTCTCTCTCTCCCTCCCCAGTCTCTCTCTCTCCCTCCCCAGTCTCTCTCCCCCCCCCCCTGCCAAGTCTCTCGCTCTCTCTTCCTCCCCAGTCTCTCTTCCTCCCCAGTCTCTCTCTCTCTCCCTCCCCAGTCTCTCTCTCTCTCCCTCCCCAGTCTCTCTCTCTCTCCCTCCCCAGTCTCTCTCTCTCTCTCCCTCCCCAGTCTCTCTCTCTCCCTCCCCAGTCTCTCTCTCTCTCCCTCCCCAGTCTCTCTCTCTCTCCCTCCCCAGTCTCTCTCTCTCTCCTCCCCAGTCTCTCTTTCCCCCTGCTCCCCAGTCTCTCTCTCTCTCCCTCCCCAGTCTCTCTCTCTCCCTCCCCAGTCTCTCTCTCTCCCTCCCCAGTCTCTCTCTCCCCCTCCCCAGTCTCTCTCTCTCCCTCCCCAGTCTCTCTCTCTCTCCCTCCCCAGTCTCTCTCTCTCTCCCTCCCCAGTCTCTCTCTCCCTCCCCAGCCTGTCTCTCTCTCTTCCTCCCCAGTCTCTCTCTCCCTCCCAGTCTCTCTCTCTCCCTCCCTCCCCAGTCTCTCTCTCTCTCTCCCTCCCCAGTCTCTCTCTCTCTCTCCCTCCCCAGTCTCTCTCTCTCCTTCCCCAGTCTCTCTCTCCCTCCCCAGTCTCTCTCTCTCTCTCTCCCTCCCCAGTCTCTCTCCCTCCCCAGTCTCTCTCTCCCTGCCCAGTCTCTCTCTCCCTGCCCAGTCCTCTCTCTCCCTGCCCAGTCTCTCTCTCCCTCCCCAGTCTCTCTCTCTCTCCCTCCCAGTCTCTCTCCCCCCCCGCCAAGTCTCTCGCTCTCTCTTCCTCCCCAGTCGCTCTTCCTCCCCAGTCTCTCTCTCTCTCCCTCCCCAGTCTCTCTCTCCCTCCCCAGTCTCTCTCTCTCTCTCCCTCCCCAGTCTCTCTCTCTCCCTCCCCAGTCTCTCTCTCTCTCCCTCCCCAGTCTCTCTCTCTCTCCCTCCCCAGTCTCTCTCTCTCTCCCTCCCCAGTCTCTCTCTCTCTCCCTCCCCAGTCTCTCTCTCTCTCCCTCCCCAGTCTCTCTCTCTCTCCCTCCCCAGTCTCTCCTCTCTCTCCCTCCCCAGTCTCTCTCTCTCTCCCTCCCCAGTCTCTCTCTCTCTCCCTTCCCCAGTCTCTCTCTCTCTCCCTCCCAGTCTCTCTCTCTCCCTCCCCAGTCTCTCTCTCTCTCCCTCCCCAGTCTCTCTCTCTCTCCCTCCCCAGTCTCTCTCTCTCTCCCTCCCCAGTCTCTCTCTCTCCCTCCCCACTCTCGCTCTCCCTCCCCACTCTCTCTCTCCCTCCCCACTCTCTCTCTCCCTCCCCACTCTCTCTCTCCCTCCCCACTCTCTCTCTCTCTCCCCACTCTCTCTCTCTCTCCCCACTCTCTCTCTCTCTCCCTCCCCAGTCTCTCTCTCTCTCCCTCCCCAGTCTCTCTCTCTCTCTCCCTCCCCAGTCTCTCTCTCTCCCTCCCCAGTCTCTCTCTCTCTCCCTCCCCAGTCTCTCTCTCTCTCCCTCCCCAGTCTCTCTCTCTCTCCCTCCCCAGTCTATCTCTCTCTCCCTCCCCAGTCTCTCTCTCTCCCTCCCCAGTCTCTCTCTCTCCCTCCCCAGTCTCTCTCTCCCCCTCCCCAGTCTCTCTCTCTCCCTCCCCAGTCTCTCTCTCTCTCTCCCTCCCCAGTCTCTCTCTCTCTCCCTCCCCAGTCTCTCTCTCCCTCCCCAGCCTGTCTCTCTCTCTTCCTCCCCAGTCTCTCTCTCCCTCCCCAGTCTCTCTCTCTCCCTCCCTCCCCAGTCTCTCTCTCTCTCTCCCTCCCCAGTCTCTCTCTCTCTCTCCCTCCCCAGTCTCTCTCTCTCCTTCCCCAGTCTCTCTCTCCCTCCACAGTCTCTCTCTCTCTCTCTCCCTCCCCAGTCTCTCCCTCCCTCCCCAGTCTCTCTCTCCCTGCCCAGTCTCTCTCTCCCTGCCCAGTCTCTCTCTCCCTGCCCAGTCTCTCTCTCCCTGCCCAGTCTCTCTCTCCCTGCCCAGTCTCTCTCTCCCTCCCCAGTCTCTCTCTCTCTCCCTCCCCAGTCTCTCTCCCCCCCCTGCCAAGTCTCTCGCTCTCTCTTCCTCCCCAGTCTCTCTTCCTCCCCAGTCTCTCTCTCTCTCCCTCCCCAGTCTCTCTCTCTCTCCCTCCCCAGTCTCTCTCTCTCTCTCTCCCTCCCCAGTCTCTCTCTCTCTCTCTCTCTCCCTCCCCAGTCTCTCTCTCTCCCTCCCCAGTCTCTCTCTCTCTCCCTCCCCAGTCTCTCTCTCTCTCCCTCCCCAGTCTCTCTCTCTCTCCCTCCCCAGTCTCTCTCTCTCTCCCTCCCCAGTCTCTCTCTCTCTCCCTCCCCAGTCTCTCTCTCTCTCCCTCCCCAGTCTCTCTCTCTCTCCCTCCCCAGTCTCTCTCTCTCTCCCTCCCCAGTCTCTCTCTCTCTCCCTCCCCAGTCTCTCTCTCTCTCCCTCCCCAGTCTCTCTCTCTCTCCCTCCCCAGTCTCTCTCTCTCTCCCTCCCCAGTCTCTCTCTCTCTCCCTCCCCAGTCTCTCTCTCTCTCCCTCCCCAGTCTCTCTCTCTCCCTCCCCACTCTCGCTCTCTCTCTCTCTCTCCCTCCCCACTCTCTCTCTCCCTCCCCACTCTCTCTCTCCCTCCCCACTCTCTCTCTCCCTCCCCACTCTCTCTCTCCCTCCCCACTCTCTCTCTCCCTCCCCACTCTCTCTCTCCCTCCCCACTCTCTCTCTCTCTCCCTCCCCACTCTCTCTCACTCCCTCCCCACACTCTCTCTCTCTCTCTCTCTTCCTCCCCAGTTTCTCTCTCTCTCTCTCTCCCTCCCCAGTCTCTCTCTCTCCCTCCCCAGTCTCTCTCTCCCTCCCCAGTCTCTCTCTCTCCCTCCCCAGTCTCTCTCTCTCTCCCTCCCCAGTCTCTCTCTCTCTCCCTCCCCAGTCTCTCTCTCTCCCTCCCCAGTCTCTCTCTCTATCCATCCCCGTCTCTCTCTCTATCCATCCCCGTCTCTCTCTCTATCCATCCCCGTCTCTCTCTCTATCCATCCCCGTCTCTCTCTCTATCCATCCCCGTCTCTCTCTCTATCCATCCCCGTCTCTCTCCATATCCATCCCCGTCTCTCTCTCTATCCATCCCCTTCTCTCTCTCTATCCATCCCCGTCTCTCTCTCTATCCATCCCCGTCTCTCTCTCTATCCATCCCCGTCTCTCTCTCTCTATCCATCCCCGTCTCTCTCTCTATCCATCCCCAGTCTCTCTCTCTCTCTCCCTCCCCAGTCTCTCTCCCCCCCCCTGCCAAGTCTCTCGCTCTCTCTTCCTCCCCAGTCTCTCTTCCTCCCCAGTCGCTCTCTCTCTCCCTCCCCAGTCTCTCTCTCTCCCTCCCCAGTCTCTCTCTCTCTCTCCCTCCCCAGTCTCTCTCTCCCTCCCCAGTCTCTCTCTCTCTCCCTCCCCAGTCTCTCTTTCCCCCTGCTCCCCAGTCTCTCTCTCTCTCTCCCTCCCCAGTCTCTCTCTCCCCCTCCCCAGTCTCTCTCTCTCCCTCCCCAGTCTCTCTCTCTCTCCCTCCCCAGTCTCTCTCTCTCTCCCTCCCCAGTCTCTCTCTCCCTCCCCAGTCTCTCTCTCCCTCCCCAGCCTGTCTCTCTCTCTTCCTCCCCAGTCTCTCTCTCCCTCCCCAGTCTCTCTCTCTCTCCCTCCCCAGTCTCTCTCTCTCTCCCTCCCCAGTCTCTCTCTCTCCCTCCCTCCCCAGTCTCTCTCTCTCTCTCCCTCCCCAGTCTCTCTCTCTCCTTCCCCAGTCTCTCTCTCCCTCCCCAGTCTCTCTCTCTCTCTCCCTCCCCAGTCTCTCTCTCTCTCTCTCCCTCCCCAGTCTCTCTCTCCCTGCCCAGTCTCTCTCTCTCTCTCTCCCTCCCCAGTCTCTCTCTCCCTGCCCAGTCTCTCTCTCCCTCCCCAGTCTCTCTCTCTCCCTCCCCAGTCTCTCGCTCTCTCTCTCTCCCCAGTCTCTCGCTCTCTCTTCCTCCCCAGTCTCTCTTCCTCCCCAGTCTCTCTCTCTCCCTCCCCAGTCTCTCTCTCTCTCTCCCTCCCCAGTCTCTCTCTCTCTCTCTCCCTCCCCAGTCTCTCTCTCTCTCCCTCCCCAGTCTCTCTCTCTCTCCCTCCCCAGTCTCTCTCTCTCTCCCTCCCCAGTCTCTCTCTCTCTCCCTCCCCAGTCTCTCTCTCTTTCCCTCCCCAGTCTCTCTCTCTCTCCCTCCCCAGTCTCTCTCTCTCCCTCCCCAGTCTCTCTCTCTCTCCCTCCCCAGTCTCTCTCTCTCTCCCTCCCCAGTCTCTCACTCTCTCCCTCCCCAGTCTCTCTCTCTCTCCCTCCCCAGTCTCTCTCTCTCTCCCTCCCCAGTCTCTCTCTCTCTCCCTCCCCAGTCTCTCTCTCTCCCTCCCCAGTCTCTCTCTCTCTCTCTCTCTCTCTCTCTCTCCCCACTCTCTCTCTCCCTCCCCACTCTCTCTCTCCCTCCCCACTCTCTCTCTCCCTCCCCACTCTCTCTCTCCCTCCCCACTCTCTCTCTCTCCCTCCCCACTCTCTCTCTCTCTCCCTCCCCACTCTCTCTCTCTCTCCCTCCCCACTCTCTCTCACTCCCTCCCTCTTCCTCCCCAGTTTCTCTCTTCCTATCCATCCCCAGTCTCTCTCTCTATCCATCCCCGTCTCTCTCTCTATCCATCCCCGTCTCTCTCTCTATCCATCCCCGTCTCTCTCTCTATCCATCCCCGTCTCTCTCTCTATCCATCCCCGTCTCTCTCTCTATCCATCCCCGTCTCTCTCTCTATCCATCCCCGTCTCTCTCTCTATCCATCCCCGTCTCTCTCTCTATCCATCCCCGTCTCTCTCTCTATCCATCCCCAGTCTCTCTCTCTCTCCCTCCCCACTCTCTCTCTCTCTCTCTCAATTCCCAGTCTCTCTCTCTCTCTATCCATCCCCAGTCTCTCTCTCTCTATCCATCCCCAGTTTCTCTCTCTATCCATCCCCAGTCTCTCTCTCTATCCATCCCCAGTCTCTCTCTCTATCCATCCCCAGTCTCTCTCTCTATCCATCCCCAGTCTCTCTCTCTATCCATCCCCAGTCTCTCTCTCTATCCATCCCCAGTCTCTCTCTCTATCCATCCCCAGTCTCTCTCTCTATCCATCCCCAGTCTCTCTCTCTCTATCCATCCCCAGTTTCTCTCTCTATCCATCCCCAGTCTCTCTCTCTATCCATCCCCAGTCTCTCTCTCTATCCATCCCCAGTCTCTCTCTCTATCCATCCCCAGTCTCTCTCTCTATCCATCCCCAGTCTCTCTCTCTATCCATCCCCAGTCTCTCTCTCTATCCATCCCCAGTCTCTCTCTCTATCCATCCCCAGTCTCTCTCTCTATCCATCCCCAGTCTCTCTCTCTATCCATCCCCAGTCTCTCTCTCTATCCATCCCCAGTCTCTCTCTCTATCCATCCCCAGTCTCTCTCTCTATCCATCCCCAGTCTCTCTCTCTATCCATCCCCAGTCTCTCTCTCTATCCATCCCCAGTCTCTCTCTCTATCCATCCCCAGTCTCTCTCTCTATCCATCCCCAGTCTCTCTCTCTATCCCTCCCCAGTCTCTCTCTCTATCCCTCCCCAGTCTCTCTCTCTATCCCTCACCAGTCTCTCTCTCTCTATCCACCCCCAGTCTCTCTCTCTATCCACCCCCACTCTCTCTCTCTATCCCGCCACACTCTCTCTCTCTCTCTCTCTCCCCACTCTCTCTCTCTCCCTCCCCACTCTCACTCTCACTCTCTCCCTCCCCACTCTCACTCTCACTCTCTCCCTCCCCACTCTCACTCTCACTCTCTCCCTCCCGACTCTCACTCTCTCCCTCCCCACTCTCACTCTCTCCCTCCCCACTCTCACTCTCACTCTCTCCCTCCCCACTCTCACTCTCACTCTCTCCCTCCCCACTCTCACTCTCTCCCTCCCCACTCTCTCTCTCCCTCCCCACTCTCTCTCTCACTCTCTCCCTCCCCACTCTCACTCACTCTCTCCCTCCCAACTCTCACTCACTCTCTCCCTCCCCACTCTCACTCACTCTCTCCCTCCCCACTCTCACTCTCTCTCCCTCCCCACTCTCACTCTCTCTCCCTCCCCACTCTCACTCTCTCTCCCTCCCCACTCTCACTCTCTCTCCCTCCCCACTCTCACTCTCTTTCCCTCCCCACTCACTCTCACTCTCTCCCTCCCCACTCTCACTCTCACTCTCTCCCTCCCCACTCTCTCACTCACTCTCTCCCTCCCCACTCTCACTCTCACTCTCTCCCTCCCCACTCACTCTCTCTCTCCCTCCCCACTCTCTCTCTCTTCCTCCCCAGTCTCTCTCTCTTCCTCCCCAGTCTCTCTCTCTTCCTCCCCAGTCTCTCTCTCTTCCTCCCCAGTCTCTCTCTCTTCCTCCCCAGTCTCTCTCTCCCTCCCCACTCTCTCACTCACTCTCTCCCTCCCCACTCTCACTCTCACTCTCTCCCTCCCCACTCACTCTCTCTCTCCCTCCCCACTCTCTCTCTTCCTCCCCAGTCTCTCTCTCTTCCTCCCCAGTCTCTCTCTCCCTCCCCAGCCTGTCTCTCTCTCTTCCTCCCCAGTCTCTCTCTCTCTCCCTCCCCAGTCTCTCTCTCTCTCCCTCCCCAGTCTCTCTCTCTCTCCCTCCCCAGTCTCTCTCTCTCCCTCCCTCCCCAGTCTCTCTCTCTCCCTCCCCAGTCTCTCTCTCTCCTTCCCCAGTCTCTCTCTCCCTCCCCAGTCTCTCTCTCTCTCTCTCCCTCCCCAGTCTCTCTCTCCCTGCCCAGTCTCTCTCTCCCTGCCCAGTCTCTCTCTCCCTCCCCAGTCTCTCTCTCCCTCCCCAGTCTCTCTCTCTCCCTCCCCAGTCTCTCTCTCTCTCCCTCCCCAGTCTCTCTCCCCCCCCCTGCCAAGTCTCTCGCTCTCTCTTCCTCCCCAGTCTCTCTTCCTCCCCAGTCTCTCTCTCTCTCTCTCTCCCTCCCCAGTCTCTCTCTCTCTCTCCCTCCCCAGTCTCTCTCTCTCTCTCCCTCCCCAGTCTCTCTCTCTCTCCCTCCCCAGTCTCTCTCTCTCTCCCTCCCCAGTCTCTCTCTCTCTCCCTCCCCAGTCTCTCTCTCGCTCCCTCCCCAGTCTCTCTCTCTCTCCCTCCCCAGTCTCTCTCTCTCTCCCTCCCCAGTCTCTCTCTCTCTCCCTCCCCACTCTCTCTCTCTCTCCCTCCCCACTCTCTCTCTCTCCCTCCCCACTCTCTCTCTCTCTCTCCCTCCCCACTCTCTCTCTCCCTCCCCACTCTCTCTCTCCCTCCCCACTCTCTCTCTCCCTCCCCACTCTCTCTCTCTCTCCCTCCCCACTCTCTCTCTCTCCCTCCCCACTCTCTCTCTCTCTCCCTCCCCACTCTCTCTCTCTCTCTCTCCCTCCCCACTCTCTCTCTCTCTCTCTCCCTCCCCACTCTCTCTCTCTCTCCCTCCCCACTCTCTCTCTCTCTCCCTCCCCACTCTCTCTCTCTCTCCCTCCCCACTCTCTCTCTCTCCCTCCCCACACTCTCTCTCTCTCTCTCTCTCCCTCCCCAGTTTCTCTCTCTCTCTCCCTCCCCAGTTTCTCTCTTCCTATCCATCCCCGTCTCTCTCTCTATCCATCCCCGTCTCTCTCTCTATCCATCCCCGTCTCTCTCTCTATCCATCCCCGTCTCTCTCTCTATCCATCCCCGTCTCTCTCTCTATCCATCCCCGTCTCTCTCTCTATCCATCCCCATCTCTCTCTCTATCCATCCCCGTCTCTCTCTCTATCCATCCCCGTCTCTCTCTCTATCGATCCCCGTCTCTCTCTCTATCCATCCCCGTCTCTCTCTCTATCCATCCCCGTCTCTCTCTCTATCCATCCCAGTCTCTCTCTCTATCCATCCCCGTCTCTCTCTCTATCCATCCCCGTCTCTCTCTCTATCCATCCCCGTCTCTCTCTCTATCCATCCCCGTCTCTCTCTCTATCCATCCCCGTCTCTCTCTCTATCCATCCCCAGTCTCTCTCTCTCTCTCTCTCCCTCCCCACTCTCTCTCCCCCCCCTGCCAAGTCTCTCGCACTCTCTTCCTCCCCAGTCTCTCTTCCTCCCCAGTCTCTCTCTCTCTCCCTCCCCAGTCTCTCTCTCTCTCCCTCCCCAGTCTCTCCCTCTCTCTCCCTCCCCAGTCTCTCTCTCTCTCTCTCCCTCCCCAGTCTCTCTCTCTCCCTCCCCAGTCTCTCTCTCTCTCCCTCCCCAGTCTCTCTTTCCCCCTGCTCCCCAGTCTCTCTCTCTCTCTCCCTCCCCAGTCTCTCTCTCCCTCCCCAGTCTCTCTCTCCCCCTCCCCAGTCTCTCTCTCTCCCTCCCCAGTCTCTCTCTCTCCCTCCCCAGTCTCTCTCTCTCTCCCTCCCCAGTCTCTCTCTCCCTCCCCAGTCTCTCTCTCCCTCCCCAGTCTCTCTCTCTCTCTTCCTCCCCAGTCTCTCTCTCCCTCCCCAGTCTCTCTCTCTCTCCCTCCCCAGTCTCTCTCTCTCCCTCCCTCCCCAGTCTCTCTCTCTCTCTCCCTCCCCAGTCTCTCTCTCTCTCCCTCCCCAGTCTCTCTCTCCCTCCCCAGTCTCTCTCTCTCTCTCTCCCTCCCCAGTCTCTCTCTCTCTCTCTCCCTCCCCAGTCTCTCTCTCCCTGCCCAGTCTCTCTCTCCCTCCCCAGTCTCTCTCTCTCCCTCCCCAGTCTCTCTCACTCTCCCTCCCCAGTCTCTCTCCCCCCCCCTGCCAAGTCTCTCGCTCTCTCTTCCTCCCCAGTCTCTCTTCCTCCCCAGTCTCTCTCTCTCTCCCTCCCCAGTCTCTCTCTGTCTCTCCCTCCCCAGTCTCTCTCTCTCTCCCTCCCCAGTCTCTCTCTCTCTCTCCCTCCCCAGTCTCTCTCTCTCTCTCTCTCCCTCCCCAGTCTCTCTCTCTCCCTCCCCAGTCTCTCTCTCTCTCCCTCCCCAGTCTCTCTCTCTCTCCCTCCCCAGTCTCTCTCTCTCTCTCCCTCCCCAGTCTCTCTCTCTCCCTCCCCAGTCTCTCTCTCTCTCCCTCCCCAGTCTCTCTCTCTCTCCCTCCCCAGTCTCTCTCTCTCTCCCTCCCCAGTCTCTCTCTCTCCCTCCCCAGTCTCCCTCTCTCCCTCCCCAGTCTCTCTCTCTCTCTCTCTCTCTCCCTCCCCACTCTCTCTCTCCCTCCCCACTCTCTCTCTCTCCCTCCCCACTCTCTCTCACTCCCTCCCCACTCTCTCTCTCTCTCTCTCTCTTCCTCCCCAGTTTCTCTCTTCCTATCCATCCCCAGTCTCTCTCTCTATCCATCCCCGTCTCTCTCTCTATCCATCCCCGTCTCTCTCTCTATCCATCCCCGTCTCTCTCTCTATCCATCCCCGTCTCTCTCTCTATCCATCCCCGTCTCTCTCTCTATCCATCCCCGTCTCTCTCTCTATCCATCCCCGTCTCTCTCTCTATCCATCCCCAGTCTCTCTCTCTCTCCCTCCCCACTCTCCCTCTCTCTCCCACCCCACTCTCTCTCTCTCTCAATTCCCAGTCTCTCTCTCTCTCCCTCCCCAGTCTCTCTCTCTCTCTCTCTCCATCCCCAGTCTCTCTCTCTCTATCCATCCCCAGTCTCTCTCTCTCTATCCATCCCCAGTCTCTCTCTCTCTATCCATCCCCAGTCTCTCTCTCTATCCATCCCCAGTCTCTCTCTCTATCCATCCCCAGTCTCTCTCTCTATCCATCCCCAGTCTCTCTCTCTATCCATCCCCAGTCTCTCTCTCTCTATCCATCCCCAGTCTCTCTCTCTCTATCCATCCCCAGTCTCTCTCTCTATCCATCCCCAGTCTCTCTCTCTATCCATCCCCAGTCTCTCTCTCTATCCATCCCCAGTCTCTCTCTCTATCCATCCCCAGTCTCTCTCTCTATCCATCCCCAGTCTCTCTCTGTCCATCCCCAGTCTCTCTCTCTGTCCATCCCCAGTCTCTCTCTCTATCCATCCCCAGTCTCTCTCTCTATCCATCGCCAGTCTCTCTCTCTATCCCTCCCCAGTCTCTCTCTCTATCCACCCCCAGTCTCTCTCTCTATCCACCCCCAGTCTCTCTCTCTATCCCTCCCCACTCTCTCTCTCTATCCCGCCACACTCTCTCTCTCTCTCTCCCCACTCTCTCTCTCTCCCTCCCCACTCTCACTCTCACTCTCTCCCTCCCCACTCTCACTCTCTCCCTCCCCACTCTCACTCTCTCCCTCCCCACTCTCACTCTCTCCCTCCCCACTCTCACTCTCACTCTCTCCCTCCCCACTCTCACTCTCACTCTCTCCCTCCCCACTCTCACTCTCACTCTCTCCCTCCCCACTCTCACTCTCACTCTCTCCCTCCCCACTCTCACTCTCACTCTCCCCACTCTCACTCTCACTCTCTCCCTCCCCACTCTCACTCTCTCCCTCCCCACTCTCACTCTCTCCCTCCCCACTCTCACTCTCTCCCTCCCCACTCTCACTCTCTCCCTCCCCACTCTCACTCTCTCCCTCCCCACTCTCACTCTCACTCTCTCCCTCCCCACTCTCACTCTCACTCTCTCCCTCCCCACTCTCACTCTCTCCCTCCCCACTCTCACTCTCTCCCTCCCCACTCTCACTCTCTCCCTCCCCACTCTCACTCTCTCCCTCCCCACTCTCACTCTCTCCCTCCCCACTCTCACTCTCTCCCTCCCCACTCTCACTCTCTCCCTCCCCACTCTCACTCTCTCCCTCCCCACTCTCACTCTCTCCCTCCCCACTCTCACTCTCTCCCTCCCCACTCTCACTCTCTCCCTCCCCACTCTCACTCTCTCCCTCCCCACTCTCACTCTCCCTCCCCACTCTCACTCTCTCCCTCCCCACTCTCACTCTCTCCCTCCCCACTCTCACTCTCTCCCTCCCCACTCTCACTCTCTCCCTCCCCACTCTCACTCTCTCCCTCCCCACTCTCACTCTCTCCCTCCCCACTCTCACTCTCTCCCTCCCCACTCGCACTCTCTCCCTCCCCACTCTCACTCTCTCCCTCCCCACTCTCACTCTCTCCCTCCCCACTCTCACTCTCTCCCTCCCCACTCTCACTCTCTCCCTCCCCACTCTCACTCTCTCCCTCCCCACTCTCACTCTCACTCTCTCCCTCCCCACTCTCACTCACTCTCTCACTCCCCACTCTCACTCACTCTCTCCCTCCCCACTCTCACTCTCACTCTCTCCCTCCCCACTCTCACTCTCTCCCTCCCCACTCACTCTCACTCTCTCCCTCCCCACTCTCACTCTCACTCTCTCCCTCCCCACTCTCACTCTCTCCCTCCCCAGTCTCTCTCTCTTCCTCCCCAGTCTCTCTCTCTTCCTCCCCAGTCTCTCTCTCTTCCTCCCCAGTCTCTCTCTCTTCCTCCCCAGTCTCTCTCTCTTCCTCCCCAGTTTCTCTCTCTCTTCCTCCCCAGTCTCTCTCTCTACCCATCCCAGTCTCTCTCTCTATCCATCCCCGTCTCTCTCTCTATCCATCCCGAGTCTCTCTCTCTCTATCCATCCCCAGACTCTCTCTCTATCCATCTCGTCTCTCTCTCTATCCATCTCCAGTCTCTCTCTCTCTCTCTCTCTCTCTCCCCAGTCTCTCTCTCTCTCTCTCTCCCTCCCCAGTCTCTCTCTCTCTCTCTCTCCCTCCCCAGTCTCTCTCTCTCTCTCTCCCTCCCCAGTCTCTCTCTCTCTCTCTCTCCCTCCCCAGTCTCTCTCTCTCCCTCCCCAGTCTCTCTCTCTCCCTCCCCAGTCTCTCTCTCTCCCTCCCCAGTCTCTCTCTCTCCCTCCCCAGTCTCTCTCTCTCCCTCCCCAGTCTCTCTCTCTCCCTCCCCAGTCTCTCTCTCTCTCCCTCCCCAGTCTCTCTCTCTCTCCCTCCCCAGTCTCTCTCTCTCTCTCCCTCCCCAGTCTCTCTCTCTCTCTCCCTCCCCAGTCTCTCTCTCTCTCTCCCTCCCCAGTCTCTCTCTCTCTCTCTCTCCCTCCCCAGTCTCTCTCTCTCTCTCTCTCCCTCCCCAGTCTCTCTCTCTCCCTCCCCAGTCTCTCTCTCTCCCTCCCCAGTCTCTCTCTCTCCCTCCCCAGTCTCTCTCTCTCCCTCCCTCCCCAGTCTCTCTCTCTCTCTCCCTCCCCAGTCTCTCTCTCTCTCCCTCCCCAGTCTCTCTCTCTCTCCCTCCCCAGTCTCTCTCTCTCTCCCTCCCCAGTCTCTCTCTCTCTCCCTCCCCAGTCTCTCTCTCTCCCTCCCCAGTCTCTCTCTCTCCCTCCCCAGTCTCTCTCTCTCTCCCTCCCCAGTCTCTCTCTCTCTCCCTGCCCAGTCTCTCTCTCTCTCCCTCCCCAGTCTCTCTCTCTCTCCCTCCCCAGTCTCTCTCTCCCTCCCCAGTCTCTCTCTCCCTCCCCAGTCTCTCTCTCCCTCCCCAGCCTGTCTCTCTCTCTTCCTCCCCAGTCTCTCTCTCCCTCCCCAGTCTCTCTCTCTCTCCCTCCCCAGTCTCTCTCTCTCCCTCCCTCCCCAGTCTCTCTCTCTCCCTCCCCAGTCTCTCTCTCCCTCCCCAGTCTCTCTCTCTCCCCCTCCCCAGTCTCTCTCCCCCCCTGCCAAGTCTCTCGCTCTCTCTTCCTCCCCAGTCTCTCTTCCTCCCCAGTCTCTCTCTCTCTCTCTCTCCCTCCCCAGTCTCTCTCTCTCTCTCTCCCTCCCCAGTCTCACTCTCTCTCTCTCTCTCCCTCCCCAGTCTCTCTCTCTCCCTCCCCAGTCTCTCTCTCTCCCTCCCCAGTCTCTCTCTCTCTCTTCCTCCCCAGTCTCTCTTCCTCCCCAGTCTCTCTCTCTCTCTCTCTCCCTCCCCAGTCTCTCTCTCTCTCTCTCCCTCCCCAGTCTCACTCTCTCTCTCTCTCTCCCTCCCCAGTCTCTCTCTCTCCCTCCCCAGTCTCTCTCTCTCCCTCCCCAGTCTCTCTCTCTCTCCCTCCCCAGTCTCTCTCTCTCTCCCTCCCCAGTCTCTCTCTCTCTCCCTCCCCAGTCTCTCTCTCTCTCCCTCCCCAGTCTCTCTCTCTCTCCCTCCCCAGTCTCTCTCTCTCTCCCTCCCCAGTCTCTCTCTCTCTCCCTCCCCAGTCTCTCTCTCTCTCCCTCCCCAGTCTCTCTCTCTCTCCCTCCCCAGTCTCTCTCTCTCTCCCTCCCCAGTCTCTCTCTCTCCCCCTCCCCAGTCTCTCTCTCTCCCACTCTCTCTCCCTCCCCACTCTCTCTCTCTCTCTCTCTCTCTCCCTCCCCACTCTCTCTCTCTCCCTCCCCACTCTCTCTCTCCCTACTCTCTCTCTCCCTCCCCACTCTCTCTCTCCCTCCCCACTCTCTCTCTCCCTCCCCACTCTCTCTCTCCCTCCCCACTCTCTCTCTCCCTCCCCACTCTCTCTCTCCCTCCCCACTCTCTCTCTCCCTCCCCACTCTCTCTCTCCCTCCCCACTCTCTCTCTCCCTCCCCACTCTCTCTCTCCCTCCCCACTCTCTCTCTCCCTCCCCACTCTCTCTCTCCCTCCCCACTCTCTCTCTCCCTCCCCACTCTCTCTCTCTCCCTCCCTCCCCACTCTCTCACTCCCTCCCCACACTCTCTCTCTCTCTCTTCCTCCGCAGTCTCTCTCTTCCTCCCCAGTTTCTCTCTTCCTATCCATCCCCAGTCTCACTCTCTCTCTCCCTCCCCACTCTCACTCTCTCTCTCCCTCCCCACTCTCACTCACTCTCTCCCTCCCCACTCTCACTCACTCTCTCCCTCCCCACTCTCACTCACTCTCTCCCTCCCCACTCTCACTCACTCTCTCCCTCCCCACTCTCACTCACTCTCTCCCTCCCCACTCTCACTCTCTCCCTCCCCACTCTCACTCTCTCCCTCCCCACTCTCACTCTCTCCCTCCCCACTCTCACTCTCTCCCTCCCCACTCTCACTCTCTCCCTCCCCACTCTCACTCTCTCCCTCCCCACTCACTCTCACTCTCTCCCTCCCCACTCTCACTCACTCTCTCCCTCCCCACTCTCACTCACTCCCCACTCTCACTCTCACTCTCACTCTCTCCCTCCCCACTCTCCCTCTCTCCCTCCCCACTCTCACTCTCACTCTCTCCCTCCCCACTCTCTCACTCACTCTCTCCCTCCCCACTCCCACTCTCACTCTCTCCCTCTCTCCCTCCCCACTCTCCCTCTCTTCCTCCCCAGTCTCTCTCTCTTCCTCCCCAGTTTCTCTCTCTTCCTCCCCAGTCTCTCTCTCTTCCTCCCCAGTTTCTCTCTCTCTTCCTCCCCAGTTTCTCTCTCTCTTCCTCCCCAGTTTCTCTCTCTCTTCCTCCCCAGTCTCTCTCTCTACCCATCCCAGTCTCTCTCTATCCATCCCCAGTCTCTCTCTCTATCCATCCCGAGTCTCTCTCTCTCTATCCATCCCCAGACTCTCTCTCTATCCATCTCGTCTCTCTCTCTCTCTCTCTCTCTCTCTCCCCAGTCTCTCTCTCTCTCTCTCTCCCCAGTCTCTCTCTCTCTCTCTCCCTCCCCAGTCTCTCTCTCTCCCTCCCCAGTCTCTCTCTCTCCCTCCCCAGTCTCTCTCTCCCTCCCCAGTCTCTCTCTCTCCCTCCCCAGTCTCTCTCTCTCCCTCCCCAGTCTCTCTCTCTCCCTCCCCAGTCTCTCTCTCTCTCTCTCTCCCTCCCCAGTCTCTCTCTCTCTCCCTCCCCAGTCTCTCTCTCTCTCTCTCTCTCCCTCCCCAGTCTCTCTCTCTCTCTCTCTCCCTCCCCAGTCTCTCTCTCTCTCTCCCTCCCCAGTCTCTCTCTCTCTCTCTCCCTCCCCAGTCTCTCTCTCTCCCTCCCCAGTCTCTCTCTCTCCCTCCCCAGTCTCTCTCTCTCCCTCCCCAGTCTCTCTCCCTCCCCAGTCTCTCTCTCTCCCTCCCCAGTCTCTCTCTCTCTCCCTCCCCAGTCTCTCTCTCTCCCTCCCCAGTCT
The DNA here is from genome assembly GCF_047496885.1 of Scyliorhinus torazame. Lineage (NCBI taxonomy): Eukaryota > Metazoa > Chordata > Chondrichthyes > Carcharhiniformes > Scyliorhinidae > Scyliorhinus > Scyliorhinus torazame. The sequence continues at coordinate 31,964,925 of NC_092735.1, forward strand.
CTCTCTCTCTCCCTCCCCAGTCTCTCTCTCTCTCCCTCCCTCCCCAGTCTCTCTCTCTCTCCCTGCCCAGTCTCTCTCTCTCTCCCTCCCCAGTCTCTCTCTCTCTCCCTCCCCAGTCTCTCTCTCTCTCCCTCCCCAGTCTCTCTCTCCCTCCCCAGTCTCTCTCTCCCTCCCCAGCCTGTCTCTCTCTCTTCCTCCCCAGCCTGTCTCTCTCTCTTCCTCCCCAGTCTCTCTCTCCCTCCCCAGTCTCTCTCTCTCTCCCTCCCCAGTCTCTCTCTCTCCCTTCCTCCCCAGTCTCTCTCTCTCTCTCCCTCCCCAGTCTCTCTCTCTCCTTCCCCAGTCTCTCTCTCCCTCCCCAGTCTCTCTCTCTCTCTCTCCCTCCCCAGTCTCTCTCTCCCTCCCCGGTCTCTCTCTCCCTCCCCAGTCTCTCTCTCTCTCTCTCCCTCCCCAGTCTCTCTCTCTCTCTCTCCCTCCCCAGTCTCTCTCTCTCTCTCTCCCTCCCCAGTCTCTCTCTCTCTCTCTCCCTCCCCAGTCTCTCTCTCCCTCCCCAGTCTCTCTCTCCCTCCCCAGTCTCTCTCTCCCTCCCCAGTCTCTCTCTCCCTCCCCAGTCTCTCTCTCCCTCCCCAGTCTCTCTCTCCCTCCCCAGTCTCTCTCTCCCTCCCCAGTCTCTCTCTCCCTCCCCAGTCTCTCTCTCCCTCCCCAGTCTCTCTCTCCCTCCCCAGTCTCTCTCTCCCTCCCCAGTCTCTCTCTCTCCCTCCCCAGTCTCTCTCTCTCCCTCCCCAGTCTCTCTCTCTCCCTCCCCAGTCTCTCTCTCTCTCCCTCCCCAGTCTCTCTCCCCCCCCTGCCAAGTCTCTCGCTCTCTTCCTCCCCAGTCTCTCTTCCTCCCCAGTCTCTCTCTCTCTCTCTCTCCCCAGTCTCTCTCTCTCTCTCCCTCCCCAGTCTCTCTCTCTCTCTCTCCCTCCCCAGTCTCTCTCTCTCCCTCCCCAGTCTCTCTCTCTCTCCCTCCCCAGTCTCTCTCTCTCTCCCTCCCCAGTCTCTCTCTCTCTCTCCCTCCCCAGTCTCTCTCTCTCTCTCCCTCCCCAGTCTCTCTCTCTCCCTCCCCAGTCTCTCTCTCTCTCCCTCCCCACTCTCTCTCTCTCTCCCTCCCCACTCTCTCTCTCTCTCCCTCCCCACACTCTCTCTCTCTCCCTCCCCACTCTCTCTCTCTCCCTCCCCACTCTCTCTCTCTCTCTCCCTCCCCACTCTCTCTCTCTCTCTCTCTCCCTCCCCACTCTCTCTCTCTCTCTCTCTCTCCCTCCCCACTCTCTCTCTCCCTCCCCACTCTCTCTCTCTCCCTCCCCACTCTCTCTCTCTCTCCCTCCCCACTCTCTCTCACTCCCTCCCCACTCTCTCTCTCTCTCTCTCTCTCTCTCTCTTCCTCCCCAGTTTCTCTCTTCCTATCCATCCCCAGTCTCTCTCTCTCTCTCTCCCTCCCCAGTCTCTCTCCCCCCCCCCCCCTGCCAAGTCTCTCGCTCTCTCTTCCTCCCCAGTCTCCCTTCCTCCCCAGTCTCTCTCTCTCTCCCTCCCCAGTCTCTCTCTCTCTCCCTCCCGTCTCTCCCTCTCTCTCCCTCCCCAGTCTCTCTCTCTCCCTCCCCAGTCTCTCTCTCTCCCTCCCCAGTCTCTCTCTCTCTCCCTCCCCAGTCTCTCTCTCTCTCCCTCCCCAGTCTCTCTTTCCCCCTGCTCCCCAGTCTCTCTCTCTCTCCCTCCCCAGTCTCTCTCTCTCCCTCCCCAGTCTCTCTCTCCCCCTCCCCAGCCTCTCTCTCTCCCTCCCCAGTCTCTCTCTCCCTCCCCAGTCTCTCTCTCCCTCCCCAGTCTCTCTCTCTCTCCCTCCCCAGTCTCTCTCTCCCTCCCCAGTCTCTCTCTCCCTCCCCAGCCTGTCTCTCTCTCTCCCTCCCCAGTCTCTCTCTCCCTCCCCAGTCTCTCTCTCTCTCCCTCCCCAGTCTCTCTCTCTCTCTCCCTCCCCAGTCTCTCTCTCTCTCTCCCTCCCCAGTCTCTCTCTCCCTCCCCAGTCTCTCTCTCCCTCCCCAGTCTCTCTCTCCCTGCCCAGTCTCTCTCTCTCTCTCTCCCTCCCCAGTCTCTCTCTCCCTGCCCAGTCTCTCTCTCCCTGCCCAGTCTCTCTCTCTCCCTCCCCAGTCTCTCTCTCTCTCCCTCCCCAGTCTCTCTCCCCCCCCTGCCAAGTCTCTCGCTCTCTCTTCCTCCCCAGTCTCTCTTCCTCCCCAGTCTCTCTCTCTCTCTCCCTCCCCAGTCTCTCTCTCTCTCTCCCTCCCCAGTCTCTCTCTCTCTCTCCCTCCCCAGTCTCTCTCTCTCTCTCCCTCCCCAGTCTCTCTCTCTCTCTCCTTCCCCAGTCTCTCTCTCTCTCTCTCTCTCCCTCCCCAGTCTCTCTCTCTCTCTCTCTCCCTCCCCAGTCTCTCTCTCTCTCCCTCCCCAGTCTCTCTCTCTCTCCCTCCCCAGTCTCTCTCTCTACCTCCCCAGTCTCTCTCTCTCTCCCTCTCCAGTCTCTCTCTCTCTCCCTCCCCAGTCTCTCTCTCTCTCCCTCCCCAGTCTCTCTCTCTCCCTCCCAGTCTCTCTCTCTCCCTCCCCACTCTCTCTCTCTCTCTCTCTCTCTCCCTCCCCACTCTCTCTCTCCCTCCCCACTCTCTCTCTCTCTCCCTCCCCACTCTCTCTCACTCCCTCCCCACACTCTCTCTCTCTCTCTCTCTTCCTCCCCAGTTTCTCTCTTCCTATCCATCCCCAGTCTCTCTCTCTATCCATCCCCGTCTCTCTCTCTATCCATCCCCGTCTCTCTCACTATCCATCCCCGTCTCTCTCTCTATCCATCCCCGTCTCTCTCTCTATCCATCCCCGTCTCTCTCTCTATCCATCCCCGTCTCTCTCTCTATCCATCCCCGTCTCTCTCTCTCTCTCCCTCCCCACTCTCTCTCTCTCTCCCTCCCCACTCTCTCTCTCTCTCCCTCCCCAGTCTCTCTCTCTCTCTCTATCCATCCCCAGTCTCTCTCTCTCTATCCATCCCCAGTCTCTCTCTCTATCCATCCCCAGTCTCTCTCTCTATCCATCCCCAGTCTCTCTCTCTATCCATCCCCAGTCTCTCTCTCTATCCATCCCCAGTCTCTCTCTCTATCCATCCCCAGTCTCTCTCTCTATCCATCCCCAGTCTCTCTCTCTATCCATCCCCAGTCTCTCTCTCTATCCATCCCCAGTCTCTCTCTCTATCCATCCCCAGTCTCTCTCTCTATCCATCCCCAGTCTCTCTCTCTAACCATCCCCAGTCTCTCTCTCTATCCATCCCCCGTCTCTCTCTCTATCCATCCCCCGTCTCTCTCTCTATCCATCCCCAGTCTCTCTCTCTATCCATCCCCAGTCTCTCTCTCTATCCATCCCCAGTCTCTCTCTCTATCCATCGCCAGTCTCTCTCTCTATCCCTCCCCAGTCTCTCTCTCTATCCCTCCCCAGTCTCTCTCTCTATCCACCCCCAGTCTCTCTCTCTATCCCTCCCCACTCTCTCTCTCTATCCCGCCACACTCTCACTCTCTCCCTCCCCACTCTCACTCTCACTCTCTCCCTCCCCACTCTCACTCTCACTCTCTCCCTCCCCCCTCTCACTCTCACTCTCTCCCTCCCCCCTCTCACTCTCACTCTCTCCCTCCCCCCTCTCACTCTCACTCTCTCCCTCCCCCCTCTCACTCTCACTCTCTCCCTCCCCACTCTCACTCTCACTCTCTCCCTCCCCACTCTCACTCTCTCCCTCCCCACTCTCACTCTCTCCCTCCCCACTCTCACTCTCTCCCTCCCCACTCTCACTCTCTCCCTCCCCACTCTCACTCTCTCCCTCCCCACTCTCACTCTCTCCCTCCCCACTCTCACTCTCTCCCTCCCCACTCTCACTCTCTCCCTCCCCACTCACTCTCTCCCTCCCCACTCTCACTCTCTCCCTCCCCACTCTCACTCTCTCCCTCCCCACTCTCACTCTCTCCCTCCCCACTCTCACTCTCTCCCTCCCCACTCTCACTCTCTCCCTCCCCACTCTCACTCTCTCCCTCCCCACTCTCACTCTCTCCCTCCCCACTCTCACTCTCTCCCTCCCCACTCTCACTCTCTCCCTCCCCACTCTCACTCTCTCCCTCCCCACTCTCACTCTCTCCCTCCCCACTCTCACTCTCTCCCTCCCCACTCTCACTCTCTCCCTCCCCACTCTCACTCTCTCCCTCCCCACTCTCACTCTCTCCCTCCCCACTCTCACTCTCTCCCTCCCCACTCTCACTCTCTCCCTCCCCACTCTCACTCTCTCCCTCCCCACTCTCACTCTCTCCCTCCCCACTCTCACTCTCTCCCTCCCCACTCTCACTCTCACTCTCTCCCTCCCCACTCTCACTCTCACTCTCTCCCTCCCCAGTCTCTCTCTCTCCCTCCCCAGTCTCTCTCTCTCCCTCCCCAGTCTCTCTCTCTCCCTCCCCAGTCTCTCTCTCCCCCTCCCCAGTCTCTCTCTCCCCCTCCCCAGTCTCTCTCTCTCCCTCCCCAGTCTCTCTCTCTCCCTCCCCAGTCTCTCTCTCTCCCTCCCCAGTCTCTCTCTCTCCCTCCCCAGTCTCTCTCTCTCTCCCTCCCCAGTCTCTCTCTCTCTCCCTCCCCAGTCTCTCTGTCTCCCTCCCCACTCTCACTCTCTCCCTCCCCACTCACTCTCACTCTCTCCCTCCCCACTCTCACTCACTCTCTCCCTCCCCACTCTCACTCACTCTCTCCCTCCCCACTCTCACTCTCACTCTCTCCCTCCCCACTCTCCCTCTCTCCCTCCCCACTCTCACTCTCACTCTCTCCCTCCCCACTCTCTCACTCACTCTCTCCCTCCCCACTCCCACTCTCACTCTCTCCCTCTCTCCCTCCCCACTCTCTCTCTCTTCCTCCCCAGTCTCTCTCTCTTCCTCCCCAGTTTCTCTCTCTTCCTCCCCAGTTTCTCTCTCTTCCTCCCCAGTTTCTCTCTCTCTTCCTCCCCAGTCTCTCTCTCTACCCATCCCAGTCTCTCTCTATCCATCCCCAGTCTCTCTCTCTATCCATCTCGAGTCTCTCTCTCTCTATCCATCCCCAGACTCTCTCTCTATCCATCTCGTCTCTCTCTCTATCCATCTCCAGTCTCTCTCTCTCTCTCTCTCTCTCTCTCTCTCCCCAGTCTCTCTCTCTCTCTCTCTCCCTCCCCAGTCTCTCTCTCTCCCTCCCCAGTCTCTCACTCTCCCTCCCCAGTCTCTCACTCTCCCTCCCCAGTCTCTCTCTCTCCCTCCCCAGTCTCTCTCTCTCCCTCCCCAGTCTCTCTCTCTCCCTCCCCAGTCTCTCTCTCTCCCTCCCCAGTCTCTCTCTCTCCCTCCCCAGTCTCTCTCTCTCCCTCCCCAGTCTCTCTCTCTCTCTCTCTCCCTCCCCAGTCTCTCTCTCTCTCCCTCCCCAGTCTCTCTCTCTCTCCCTCCCCAGTCTCTCTCTCTCTCCCTCCCCAGTCTCTCTCTCTCTCCCTCCCCAGTCTCTCTCTCTCTCCCTCCCCAGTCTCTCTCTCTCTCCCTCCCCAGTCTCTCTCTCTCTCTCTCTCCCTCCCCAGTCTCTCTCTCTCTCTCCCTCCCCAGTCTCTCTCTCTCTCTCCCTCCCCAGTCTCTCTCTCTCTCTCCCTCCCCAGTCTCTCTCTCTCCCTCCCCAGTCTCTCTCTCTCCCTCCCCAGTCTCTCTCTCTCTCTCCCTCCCCAGTCTCTCTCCCTCCCCAGTCTCTCTCTCTCCCTCCCCAGTCTCTCTCTCTCTCCCTCCCCAGTCTCTCTCTCTCCCTCCCCAGTCTCTCTCTCTCTCCCTCCCCAGTCTCTCTCTCTCTCCCTCCCCAGTCTCTCTCTCTCTCCCTGCCCAGTCTCTCTCTCTCTCCCTCCCCAGTCTCTCTCTCTCTCCCTCCCCAGTCTCTCTCTCTCTCCCTCCCCAGTCTCTCTCTCTCTCCCTCCCCAGTCTCTCTCTCCCTCCCCAGTCTCTCTCTCCCTCCCCAGTCTCTCTCTCCCTCCCTCCCCAGTCTCTCTCTCTCCCTTCCTCCCCAGTCTCTCTCTCTCTCTCCCTCCCCAGTCTCTCTCTCTCCTTCCCCAGTCTCTCTCTCTCTCTCCCCCTCCCCAGTCTCTCTCTCCCTCCCCAGTCTCTCTCTCTCTCTCTCCCTCCCCAGTCTCTCTCTCTCTCTCTCCCTCCCCAGTCTCTCTCTCTCTCTCTCCCTCCCCAGTCTCTCTCTCTCTCTCTCCCTCCCCAGTCTCTCTCTCTCTCTCTCCCTCCCCAGTCTCTCTCTCCCTCCCCAGTCTCTCTCTCCCTCCCCAGTCTCTCTCTCCCTCCCCAGTCTCTCTCTCCCTCCCCAGTCTCTCTCTCCCTCCCCAGTCTCTCTCTCCCTCCCCAGTCTCTCTCTCCCTCCCCAGTCTCTCTCTCCCTCCCCAGTCTCTCTCTCCCTCCCCAGTCTCTCTCTCCCTCCCCAGTCTCTCTCTCCCTCCCCAATCTCTCTCTCCCTCCCCAGTCTCTCTCTCCCTCCCCAGTCTCTCTCCCTCCCCAGTCTCTCTCTCCCTCCCCAGTCTCTCTCTCCCTCCCCAGTCTCTCTCTCTCCCTCCCCAGTCTCTCTCTCTCCCTCCCCAGTCTCTCTCTCTCCCTCCCCAGTCTCTCTCTCTCTCCCTCCCCAGTCTCTCTCCCCCCCCTGCCAAGTCTCTCGCTCTCTTCCTCCCCAGTCTCTCTTCCTCCCCAGTCTCTCTCTCTCTCTCTCTCCCCAGTCTCTCTCTCTCTCTCCCTCCCCAGTCTCTCTCTCTCTCTCTCCCTCCCCAGTCTCTCTCTCTCCCTCCCCAGTCTCTCTCTCTCTCTCCCTCCCCAGTCTCTCTCTCTCTCCCTCCCCAGTCTCTCTCTCTCTCTCCCTCCCCAGTCTCTCTCTCTCCCTCCCCAGTCTCTCTCTCTCTCCCTCCCCACTCTCTCTCTCTCTCCCTCCCCACTCTCTCTCTCTCTCCCTCCCCACTCTCTCTCTCTCTCCCTCCCCACTCTCTCTCTCTCTCTCCCTCCCCACTCTCTCTCTCTCTCTCTCTCCCTCCCCACTCTCTCTCTCTCTCTCTCTCTCTCCCTCCCCACTCTCTCTCTCCCTCCCCACTCTCTCTCTCTCCCTCCCCACTCTCTCTCTCTCCCTCCCCACTCTCTCTCTCTCTCCCTCCCCACTCTCTCTCACTCCCTCCCCACTCTCTCTCTCTCTCTCTCTCTCTCTTCCTCCCCAGTTTCTCCCTTCCTATCCATCCCCAGTCTCTCTCTCTCTCTCTCCCTCCCCAGTCTCTCTCCCCCCCCCCTGCCAAGTCTCTCGCTCTCTCTTCCTCCCCAGTCTCCCTTCCTCCCCAGTCTCTCTCTCTCTCCCTCCCCAGTCTCTCTCTCTCTCCCTCCCCAGTCTCTCCCTCTCTCTCCCTCCCCAGTCTCTCTCTCTCTCTCCCTCCCCAGTCTCTCTCTGTCCCTCCCCAGTCTCTCTCTCTCTCCCTCCCCAGTCTCTCTCTCTCTCCCTCCCCAGTCTCTCTTTCCCCCTGCTCCCCAGTCTCTCTCTCTCTCCCTCCCCAGTCTCTCTCTCTCCCTCCCCAGTCTCTCTCTCCCCCTCCCCAGTCTCTCTCTCTCCCTCCCCAGTCTCTCTCTCCCTCCCCAGTCTCTCTCTCTCTCCCTCCCCAGTCTCTCTCTCCCTCCCCAGTCTCTCTCTCCCTCCCCAGCCTGTCTCTCTCTCTCCCTCCCCAGTCTCTCTCTCCCTCCCCAGTCTCTCTCTCTCTCCCTCCCCAGTCTCTCTCTCTCTCTCCCTCCCCAGTCTCTCTCTCTCTCTCCCTCCCCAGTCTCTCTCTCCCTCCCCAGTCTCTCTCTCCCTCCCCAGTCTCTCTCTCCCTGCCCAGTCTCTCTCTCTCTCTCTCCCTCCCCAGTCTCTCTCTCCCTGCCCAGTCTCTCTCTCCCTGCCCAGTCTCTCTCTCTCCCTCCCCAGTCTCTCTCTCTCTCCCTCCCCAGTCTCTCTCCCCCCCCTGCCAAGTCTCTCGCTCTCTCTTCCTCCCCAGTCTCTCTTCCTCCCCAGTCTCTCTCTCTCTCTCCCTCCCCAGTCTCTCTCTCTCTCTCCCTCCCCAGTCTCTCTCTCTCTCTCCCTCCCCAGTCTCTCTCTCTCTCTCTCTCCCTCCCCAGTCTCTCTCTCTCTCTCTCTCCCTCCCCAGTCTCTCTCTCTCTCCCTCCCCAGTCTCTCTCTCTCTCCCTCCCCAGTCTCTCTCTCTCTCCCTCCCCAGTCTCTCTCTCTACCTCCCCAGTCTCTCTCTCTCTCCCTCTCCAGTCTCTCTCTCTCTCCCTCCCCAGTCTCTCTCTCTCTCCCTCCCCAGTCTCTCTCTCTCCCTCCCAGTCTCTCTCTCTCCCTCCCCACTCTCTCTCTCTCTCTCTCTCTCTCCCTCCCCACTCTCTCTCTCCCTCCCCACTCTCTCTCTCTCTCCCTCCCCACTCTCACTCTCTCCCTCCCCACTCTCACTCTCTCCCTCCCCACTCTCACTCTCTCCCTCCCCACTCTCACTCTCTCCCTCCCCACTCTCACTCTCTCCCTCCCCACTCTCACTCTCTCCCTCCCCACTCTCACTCTCTCCCTCCCCACTCTCACTCTCTCCCTCCCCACTCTCACTCTCTCCCTCCCCACTCTCACTCTCTCCCTCCCCACTCTCACTCTCTCCCTCCCCACTCTCACTCTCTCCCTCCCCACTCTCACTCTCTCCCTCCCCACTCTCACTCTCTCCCTCCCCACTCTCACTCTCTCCCTCCCCACTCTCACTCTCTCCCTCCCCACTCTCACTCTCTCCCTCCCCACTCTCACTCTCTCCCTCCCCACTCTCACTCTCTCCCTCCCCACTCTCACTCTCTCCCTCCCCACTCTCACTCTCACTCTCTCCCTCCCCAGTCTCTCTCTCTCCCTCCCCAGTCTCTCTCTCTCCCTCCCCAGTCTCTTCTCTCCCTCCCCAGTCTCTCTCTCTCCCTCCCCAGTCTCTCTCTCTCCCTCCCCAGTCTCTCTCTCTCCCTCCCCAGTCTCTCTCTCTCCCTCCCCAGTCTCTCTCTCCCCCTCCCCAGTCTCTCTCTCCCCCTCCCCAGTCTCTCTCTCTCCCTCCCCAGTCTCTCTCTCTCCCTCCCCAGTCTCTCTCTCTCCCTCCCCAGTCTCTCTCTCTCCCTCCCCAGTCTCTCTCTCTCCCTCCCCAGTCTCTCTCTCTCTCCCTCCCCAGTCTCTCTGTCTCCCTCCCCAGTCTCTCTCTCTCTCCCTCCCCAGTCTCTCTCTCTCTCCCTCCCCAGTCTCTCTCTCTCTCTCCCTCCCCAGTCTCTCTCTCTCTCTCTCTCCCTCCCCAGTCTCTCTCTCTCTCCCTCCCCAGTCTCTCTCTCTCCCTCCCCAGTCTCTCTCTCTCTCTCCCTCCCCAGTCTCTCTCCCTCCCCAGTCTCTCTCTCTCTCTCCCTCCCCAGTCTCTCTCCCTCCCCAGTCTCTCTCTCTCTCTCCCTCCCCAGTCTCTCTCTCTCTCCCTCCCCAGTCTCTCTCTCTCTCTCCCTCCCCAGTCTCTCTCTCTCTCCCTCCCCAGTCTCTCTCTCTCTCCCTCCCCAGTCTCTCTCTCTCTCCCTCCCCAGTCTCTCTCTCTCCCTCCCCAGTCTCTCTCTCTCTCCCTCCCCAGTCTCTCTCTCTCCCTGCCCAGTCTCTCTCTCTCTCCCTCCCCAGTCTCTCTCTCCCTCCCCAGTCTCTCTCTCCCTCCCCAGCCTGTCTCTCTCTCTTCCTCCCCAGTCTCTCTCTCCCTCCCCAGTCTCTCTCTCTCTCCCTCCCCAGTCTCTCTCTCTCCCTCCCTCCCCAGTCTCTCTCTCTCCCTCCCTCCCCAGTCTCTCTCTCTCCCTCCCCAGTCTCTCTCTCTCCCTCCCCAGTCTCTCTCTCTCCCTCCCCAGTCTCTCTCTCTCCCTCCCCAGTCTCTCTCTCCCTCCCCAGTCTCTCTCTCTCCCTCCCCAGTCTCTCTCTCTCTCCCTCCCCAGTCTCTGTCCCCCCCCTGCCAAGTCTCTCGCTCTCTCTTCCTCCCCAGTCTCTCTTCCTCCCCAGTCTCTCTCTCTCTCTCTCTCCCTCCCCAGTCTCTCTCTCTCTCTCTCCCTCCCCAGTCTCTCTCTCTCCCTCCCCAGTCTCTCTCTCTCTCTCTCTCCCTCCCCAGTCTCTCTCTCTCTCTCCCTCCCCAGTCTCTCTCTCTCCCTCCCCAGTCTCTCTCTCTCCCTCCCCAGTCTCTCTCTCTCCCTCCCCAGTCTCTCTCTCTCTCTCCCTCCCCAGTCTCTCTCTCTCCCTCCCCAGTCTCTCTCTCTCCCTCCCCAGTCTCTCTCTCTCCCTCCCCAGTCTCTCTCTCTCCCTCCCCAGTCTCTCTCTCTCTCTCTCTCTCTCTCTCTCTCTCCCCAGTCTCTCTCTCTCTCTCTCTCCCTCCCCAGTCTCTCTCTCTCTCTCTCCCTCCCCAGTCTCTCTCTCTCTCTCTCCCTCCCCAGTCTCTCTCTCTCTCTCCCTCCCCAGTCTCTCTCTCTCTCTCCCTCCCCAGTCTCTCTCTCTCTCTCCCTCCCCAGTCTCTCTCTCTCCCTCCCCAGTCTCTCTCTCTCCCTCCCCAGTCTCTCTCTCTCTCTCCCTCCCCAGTCTCTCTCTCTCTCCCTCCCCAGTCTCTCTCTCTCTCCCTCCCCAGTCTCTCTCTCTCTCCCTCCCCAGTCTCTCTCTCTCTCCCTGCCCAGTCTCTCTCTCTCCCTGCCCAGTCTCTCTCTCTCTCCCTCCCCAGTCTCTCTCTCCCTCCCCAGTCTCTCTCTCCCTCCCCAGTCTCTCTCTCCCTCCCCAGTCTCTCTCTCCCTCCCCAGTCTCTCTCTCCCTCCCCAGTCTCTCTCTCCCTCCCCAGCCTGTCTCTCTCTCTTCCTCCCCAGTCTCTCTCTCCCTCCCCAGTCTCTCTCTCTCTCCCTCCCCAGTCTCTCTCTCTCCCTCCCTCCCCAGTCTCTCTCTCTCCCTCCCTCCCCAGTCTCTCTCTCTCCCTCCCCTGTCTCTCTCTCTCCCTCCCCAGTCTCTCTCCCTCCCCAGTCTCTCTCTCCCTCCCCAGTCTCTCTCTCTCCCTCCCCAGTCTCTCTCTCTCTCCCTCCCCAGTCTCTCTCTCTCTCCCTCCCCAGTCTCTCTCCCCCCCCTGCCAAGTCTCTCGCTCTCTCTTCCTCCCCAGTCTCTCTTCCTCCCCAGTCTCTCTCTCTCTCTCTCTCCCTCCCCAGTCTCTCTCTCTCTCTCCCTCCCCAGTCTCTCTCTCTCTCTCCCTCCCCAGTCTCTCTCTCTCTCTCTCCCTCCCCAGTCTCTCTCTCTCTCTCCCTCCCCAGTCTCTCTCTCTCTCTTCCTCCCCAGTCTCTCTCTCTCCCTCCCCAGTCTCTCTCTCTCCCTCCCCAGTCTCTCTCTCTCCCTCCCCAGTCTCTCTCTCTCTCCCTCCCCAGTCTCTCTCTCTCTCCCTCCCCAGTCTCTCTCTCTCTCCCTCCCCAGTCTCTCTCTCTCTCCCTCCCCAGTCTCTCTCTCTCTCCCACCCCAGTCTCTCTCTCTCTCCCTCCCCACTCTCTCTCTCTCTCCCCACTCTCTCTCTCTCTCTCTCTCCCTCCCCACTCTCTCTCTCCCTCCCCACTCTCACTCTCTCCCTCCCCACTCTCTCTCTCTCCCTCCCTCCCCACTCTCTCTCACTCCCTCCCCACACTCTCTCTCTCTCTCTTCCTCCGCAGTCTCTCTCTTCCTCCCCAGTTTCTCTCTTCCTATCCATCCCCAGTCTCTCTCTCTATCCATCCCCGTCTCTCTCTCTATCCATCCCCGTCTCTCTCTCTATCAATCCCCGTCTCTCTCTCTATCCATCCCCGTCTCTCTCTCTATCCATCCCCGTCTCTCTCTCTATCCATCCCCGTCTCTCTCTCTCTCTCTCCCTCCCCACTCTCTCTTTCTCTCAATTCCCAGTCTCTCTCTCTCTCCCTCCCCAGTCTCTCTCTCTCTCTATCCATCCCCAGTCTCTCTCTCTATCCATCCCCAGTCTCTCTCTCTATCCATCCCCAGTCTCTCTCTCTATCCATCCCCAGTCTCTCTCTCTATCCATCCCCAGTCTCTCTCTCTATCCATCCCCAGTCTCTCTCTCTATCCATCCCCAGTCTCTCTCTCTATCCATCCCCAGTCTCTCTCTCTATCCATCCCCAGTCTCTCTCTCTATCCATTCCCAGTCTCTCTCTCTATCCATCCCCAGTCTCTCTCTCTATCCATCCCCAGTCTCTCTCTCTATCCATCCCCAGTCTCTCTCTCTATCCATCCCCAGTCTCTCTCTCTATCCATCCCCAGTCTCTCTCTCTATCCATCCCCAGTCTCTCTCTCTATCCATCCCCAGTCTCTCTCTCTATCCATCCCCAGTCTCTCTCTCTATCCATCCCCAGTCTCTCTCTCTATCCATCCCCAGTCTCTCTCTCTATCCATCCCCAGTCTCTCTCTCTATCCATCGCCAGTCTCTCTCGCTCTCCATCGCCAGTCTCTCTCTCTATCCCTCCCCAGTCTCTCTCTCTATCCCTCCCCAGTCTCTCTCTCTATCCACCCCCAGTCTCTCTCTCTATCCCTCCCCACTCTCTCTCTCTATCCCGCCACTCTCTCTCTCTCCCTCCCCACTCTCACTCTCACTCTCTCCCTCCCCACTCTCACTCTCACTCTCTCCCTCCCCAGTCTCTCTCTCTCTCCCTCCCCAGTCTCTCTCTCTCTCCCTCCCCAGTCTCTCTCTCTCTCCCTCCCCAGTCTCTCTCTCTCTCCCTCCCCAGTCTCTCTTTCCCCCTGCTCCCCAGTCTCTCTCTCTCTCCCTCCCCAGTCTCTCTCTCTCTCCCTCCCCAGTCTCTCTCTCCCCCTCCCCAGTCTCTCTCTCTCCCTCCCCAGTCTCTCTCTCTCTCCCTCCCCAGTCTCTCTCTCCCTCCCTCCCCAGTCTCTCTCTCCCTCCCCAGTCTCTCTCTCCCTCCCCAGCCTGTCTCTCTCTCTTCCTCCCCAGTCTCTCTCTCCCTCCCCAGTCTCTCTCTCTCTCCCTCCCCAGTCTCTCTCTCTCCCTCCCTCCCCAGTCTCTCTCTCTCTCTCCCTCCCCAGTCTCTCTCTCTCTCTCTCCCTCCCCAGTCTCTCTCTCCCTCCCCAGTCTCTCTCTCTCTCTCTCCCTCCCCAGTCTCTCTCTCCCTGCCCAGTCTCTCTCTCTCTCTCTCCCTCCCCAGTCTCTCTCTCCCTGCCCAGTCTCTCTCTCCCTGCCCAGTCTCTCTCTCTCCCTCCCCAGTCTCTCTCTCTCTCCCTCCCCAGTCTCTCTCCCCCCCCTGCCAAGTCTCTCGCTCTCTCTTCCTCCCCAGTCTCTCTTCCTCCCCAGTCTCTCTCTCTCTCTCTCTCCCTCCCCAGTCTCTCTCTCTCTCTCCCTCCCCAGTCTCTCTCTCTCTCTCCCTCCCCAGTCTCTCTCTCCCTCCCCAGTCTCTCTCTCTCTCTCTCTCTCTCCCTCCCCAGTCTCTCTCTCTCCCTCCCCAGTCTCTCTCTCTCTCCCTCCCCAGTCTCTCTCTCTCTCCCTCCCCAGTCTCTCTCTCTCCCTCCCCAGTCTCTCTCTCTCTCCCTCCCCAGTCTCTCTCTCTCTCTATCCATCCCCAGTCTCTCTCTCTATCCATCCCCAGTCTCCCTCTCTATCCATCCCCAGTCTCTCTCTCTATCCATCCCCAGTCTCTCTCTCTATCCATCCCCAGTCTCTCTCTCTATCCATCCCCAGTCTCTCTCTCTATCCATCCCCAGTCTCTCTCTCTATCCATCCCCAGTCTCTCTCTCTATCCATCCCCAGTCTCTCTCTCTATCCATCCCCAGTCTCTCTCTCTATCCATCCCCAGTCTCTCTCTCTATCCATCCCCAGTCTCTCTCTCTATCCATCCCCAGTCTCTCTCTCTCCATCCCCAGTCTCTCTCTGTCCATCCCCAGTCTCTCTCTCTATCCATCCCCAGTCTCTCTCTCTATCCATCGCCAGTCTCTCTCTCTATCCATCGCCAGTCTCTCTCTCTATCCCTCCCCAGTCTCTCTCTATCCCTCCCCAGTCTCTCTCTCTATCCACCCCCAGTCTCTCTCTCTATCCACCCCCAGTCTGTCTCTCTATCCCGCCACACTCTCTCTCTCTCTCTCCCCACTCTCTCTCTCTCCCTCCCCACTCTCACTCTCACTCTCTCCCTCCCCACTCTCACTCTCACTCTCTCCCTCCCCACTCTCACTCTCACTCTCTCCCTCCCCACTCTCACTCTCTCCCTCCCCACTCTCACTCTCACTCTCTCCCTCCCCACTCTCACTCTCACTCTCTCCCTCCCCACTCTCACTCTCTCCCTCCCCACTCTCACTCTCACACTCTCTCCCTCCCCACTCTCACTCTCACTCTCTCCCTCCCCACTCTCACTCTCACTCTCTCCCTCCCCACTCTCACTCTCTCCCTCCCCACTCTCACTCTCTCCCTCCCCACTCTCACTCTCTCCCTCCCCACTCTCACTCTCTCCCTCCCCACTCTCACTCTCTCCCTCCCCACTCTCACTCTCTCCCTCCCCACTCTCACTCTCTCCCTCCCCACTCTCACTCTCTCCCTCCCCACTCTCACTCACTCTCTCCCTCCCCACTCTCACTCACTCTCTCCCTCCCCACTCTCACTCTCACTCTCTCCCTCCCCACTCTCACTCTCTCCCTCCCCACTCACTCACTCTCTCCCTCCCCACTCACTCACTCTCTCCCTCCCCACTCTCACTCTCACTCTCTCCACTCTCTCACTCACTCTCTCCCTCCCCACTCTCACTCTCACTCTCTCCCTCCCCACTCACTCTCTCTCTCCCTCCCCACTCTCTCTCTCTTCCTCCCCAGTCTCTCTCTCTTCCTCCCCAGTCTCTCTCTCTTCCTCCCCAGTCTCTCTCTCTTCCTCCCCAGTCTCTCTCTCTTCCTCCCCAGTTTCGCTCTCTTCCTCCCCAGTTTCTCTCTCTTCCTCCCCAGTTTCTCTCTCTCTTCCTCCCCAGTCTCTCTCTCTACCCATCCCAGTCTCTCTCTCTATCCATCCCCGTCTCTCTCTCTATCCATCCCGAGTCTCTCTCTCTATCCATCCCCAGACTCTCTCTCTATCCATCTCGTCTCTCTCTCTCTCTCTCCCCAGTCTCTCTCTCTCTCTCTCTCCCTCCCCAGTCTAGCTCTCTCTCTCTCTCCCTCCACAGTCTCTCTCTCTCTCTCTCTCCCTCCCCAGTCTCTCTCTCTCCCTCCCCAGTCTCTCTCTCTCCCTCCCCAGTCTCTCTCGCTCCCTCCCCAGTCTCTCTCTGTCTCCCTCCCCAGTCTCTCTCTGTCTCCCTCCCCAGTCTCTCTCTGTCTCCCTCCCCAGTCTCTCTCTCTCTCCCTCCCCAGTCTCTCTCTCTCTCCCTCCCCAGTCTCTCTCTCTCTCCCTCCCCAGTCTCTCTCTCTCTCTCCCTCCCCAGTCTCTCTCTCTCTCTCCCTCCCCAGTCTCTCTCTCTCTCTCTCCCTCCCCAGTCTCTCTCTCTCCCTCCCCAGTCTCTCTCCCTCCCCAGTCTCTCTCTCTCTCCCTCCCCAGTCTCTCTCTCTCTCCCTCCCCAGTCTCTCTCTCTCTCCCTCCCCAGTCTCTCTCTCTCCCTCCCCAATCTCTCTCTCTCCCTCCCCAGTCTCTCTCTCTCCCTCCCCAGTCTCTCTCTCTCCCTCCCCAGTCTCTCTCTCCCTCCCCAGTCTCTCTCTCTCTCCCTCCCCAGTCTCTCTCTCTCTCCCTCCCCAGTCTCTCTCTCTCCCTCCCCAGTCTCTCTCTCCCTCCCTCCCCAGTCTCTCTCTCCCTCCCCAGCCTCTCTCTCTCTTCCTCCCCAGTCTCTCTCTCCCTCCCCAGTCTCTCTCTCTCTCCCTCCCCAGTCTCTCTCTCTCCCTCCCCAGTCTCTCTCTCTCCCTCCCCAGTCTCTCTCTCTCCCTCCCCAGTCTCTCTCTCTCCCCAGTCTCTCTCTCCCTCCCCAGTCTCTCTCTCTCCCTCCCCAGTCTCTCTCTCTCCCTCCCCAGTCTCTCTCTCTCTCCCTCCCCAGTCTCTCTCCCCCCCCTGCCAAGTCTCTCGCTCTCTCTTCCTCCCCAGTCTCTCTCTCTCTCTCTCTCTCCCTCTCTCCCTCCCCAGTCTCTCTCTCTCTCTCTCCCTCCCCAGTCTCTCTCTCTCTCTCCCTCCCCAGTCTCTCTCTCTCTCTCTCTCTCCCTCCCCAGTCTCTCTCTCCCTCCCCAGTCTCTCTCTCTCCCTCCCCACTCTCTCTCTCTCTCCCTCCCCACTCTCTCTCTCTCTCCCTCCCCACTCTCTCTCTCTCTCCCTCCCCACTCTCTCTCTCTCTCCCTCCCCACTCTCTCTCTCTCTCCCTCCCCACTCTCTCTCTCTCTCCCTCCCCACTCTCTCTCTCTCTCCCTCCCCACTCTCTCTCTCTCTCCCTCCCCACTCTCTCTCTCTCTCCCTCCCCACTCTCTCTCTCTCTCCCTCCCCACTCTCTCTCTCTCTCTCTCTCTCTCTCCCTCCCTCTCTCTCTCCCTCCCCACTCTCACTCTCTCCCTCCCCACTCTCACTCTCTCCCTCCCCACTCTCACTCTCTCCCTCCCCACTCTCACTCTCTCCCTCCCCACTCTCTCTCTCTCTCTCTCCCTCCCTCCCCACTCTCTCTCACTCCCTCCCCACACTCTCTCTCTCTCTCTTCCTCCGCAGTCTCTCTCTTCCTCCCCAGTTTCTCTCTTCCTATCCATCCCCAGTCTCTCTCTCTATCCATCCCCGTCTCTCTCTCTATCCATCCCCGTCTCTCTCTCTATCCATCCCCGTCTCTCTCTCTATCCATCCCCGTCTCTCTCTCTATCCATCCCCGTCTCTCTCTCTATCCATCCCCGTCTCTCTCTCTATCCATCCCCGTCTCTTTCTCTATCCATCCCCGTCTCTCTCTCTATCCATCCCCAGTCTCTCTCTCTCTCTCTCCCTCCCCACTCTCTCTCTCTCTCTCTCTCAATTCCCAGTCTCTCTCTCTCTCCCTCCCCAGTCTCTCTCTCTCTCTATCCATCCCCAGTCTCTCTCTCTCTATCCATCCCCAGTCTCTCTCTCTATCCATCCCCAGTCTCTCTCTCTATCCATCCCCAGTCTCTCTCTCTATCCATCCCCAGTCTCTCTCTCTATCCATCCCCAGTCTCTCTCTCTATCCATCCCCAGTCTCTCTCTCTATCCATCACCAGTCTCTCTCTCTATCCATCCCCAGTCTCTCTCTCTATCCATCCCCAGTCTCTCTCTCTATCCATCCCCAGTCTCTCTCTCCATCCATCCCCAGTCTCTCTCTCCATCCATCCCCAGTCTCTCTCTCTATCCATCCCCAGTCTCTCTCTCTATCCATCCCCAGTCTCTCTCTCTATCCATCCCCAGTCTCTCTCACTATCCATCCCCAGTCTCTCTCTCTATCCATCCCCAGTCTCTCTCTCAATCCATCCCCAGTCTCTCTCTCTATCCATCCATCCCCAGTCTCTCTCTCTATCCATCCCCAGTCTCTCTCTCTATCCATCCCCAGTCTCTCTCTCTATCCATCACCAGTCTCTCTCTCTATCCATCCCCAGTCTCTCTCTCTATCCATCCCCAGTCTCTCTCTCTATCCATCCCCAGTCTCTCTCTCCATCCATCCCCAGTCTCTCTCTCCATCCATCCCCAGTCTCTCTCTCTATCCATCCCCAGTCTCTCTCTCTATCCATCCCCAGTCTCTCTCTCTATCCATCCCCAGTCTCTCTCACTATCCATCCCCAGTCTCTCTCTCTCTCCCTCCCCACTCTCTCTCTCTCTCCCTCCCCACTCTCTCTCTCTCTCCCTCCCCACTCTCTCTCTCTCTCCCTCCCCACTCTCTCTCTCTCTCCCTCCCCACTCTCTCTCTCTCTCTCTCTCTCTCTCCCTCCCTCTCTCTCTCCCTCCCCACTCTCACTCTCTCCCTCCCCACTCTCACTCTCTCCCTCCCCACTCTCACTCTCTCCCTCCCCACTCTCACTCTCTCCCTCCCCACTCTCTCTCTCTCTCTCTCCCTCCCTCCCCACTCTCTCTCACTCCCTCCCCACACTCTCTCTCTCTCTCTCCCTCCCCAGTCTCTCTCTCTCCCTCCCCAGTCTCTCTCTCTCCCTCCCCAGTCTCTCTCGCTCCCTCCCCAGTCTCTCTCTGTCTCCCTCCCCAGTCTCTCTCTGTCTCCCTCCCCAGTCTCTCTCTGTCTCCCTCCCCAGTCTCTCTCTCTCTCCCTCCCCAGTCTCTCTCTCTCTCCCTCCCCAGTCTCTCTCTCTCTCCCTCCCCAGTCTCTCTCTCTCTCTCCCTCCCCAGTCTCTCTCTCTCTCTCCCTCCCCAGTCTCTCTCTCTCTCTCTCCCTCCCCAGTCTCTCTCTCTCCCTCCCCAGTCTCTCTCCCTCCCCAGTCTCTCTCTCTCTCCCTCCCCAGTCTCTCTCTCTCTCCCTCCCCAGTCTCTCTCTCTCTCCCTCCCCAGTCTCTCTCTCTCCCTCCCCAATCTCTCTCTCTCCCTCCCCAGTCTCTCTCTCTCCCTCCCCAGTCTCTCTCTCTCCCTCCCCAGTCTCTCTCTCCCTCCCCAGTCTCTCTCTCTCTCCCTCCCCAGTCTCTCTCTCTCTCCCTCCCCAGTCTCTCTCTCTCCCTCCCCAGTCTCTCTCTCCCTCCCTCCCCAGTCTCTCTCTCCCTCCCCAGCCTCTCTCTCTCTTCCTCCCCAGTCTCTCTCTCCCTCCCCAGTCTCTCTCTCTCTCCCTCCCCAGTCTCTCTCTCTCCCTCCCCAGTCTCTCTCTCTCCCTCCCCAGTCTCTCTCTCTCCCTCCCCAGTCTCTCTCTCTCCCCAGTCTCTCTCTCCCTCCCCAGTCTCTCTCTCTCCCTCCCCAGTCTCTCTCTCTCCCTCCCCAGTCTCTCTCTCTCTCCCTCCCCAGTCTCTCTCCCCCCCCTGCCAAGTCTCTCGCTCTCTCTTCCTCCCCAGTCTCTCTTCCTCCCCAGTCTCTCTCTCTCTCCCTCTCTCCCTCCCCAGTCTCTCTCTCTCTCTCTCCCTCCCCAGTCTCTCTCTCTCTCTCCCTCCCCAGTCTCTCTCTCTCTCTCTCTCTCCCTCCCCAGTCTCTCTCTCCCTCCCCAGTCTCTCTCTCTCCCTCCCCACTCTCTCTCTCTCTCCCTCCCCACTCTCTCTCTCTCTCCCTCCCCACTCTCTCTCTCTCTCCCTCCCCACTCTCTCTCTCTCTCCCTCCCCACTCTCTCTCTCTCTCCCTCCCCACTCTCTCTCTCTCTCCCTCCCCACTCTCTCTCTCTCTCCCTCCCCACTCTCTCTCTCTCTCCCTCCCCACTCTCTCTCTCTCTCCCTCCCCACTCTCTCTCTCTCTCCCTCCCCACTCTCTCTCTCTCTCTCTCTCTCTCTCCCTCCCTCTCTCTCTCCCTCCCCACTCTCACTCTCTCCCTCCCCACTCTCACTCTCTCCCTCCCCACTCTCACTCTCTCCCTCCCCACTCTCACTCTCTCCCTCCCCACTCTCTCTCTCTCTCTCTCCCTCCCTCCCCACTCTCTCTCACTCCCTCCCCACACTCTCTCTCTCTCTCTTCCTCCGCAGTCTCTCTCTTCCTCCCCAGTTTCTCTCTTCCTATCCATCCCCAGTCTCTCTCTCTATCCATCCCCGTCTCTCTCTCTATCCATCCCCGTCTCTCTCTCTATCCATCCCCGTCTCTCTCTCTATCCATCCCCGTCTCTCTCTCTATCCATCCCCGTCTCTCTCTCTATCCATCCCCGTCTCTCTCTCTATCCATCCCCGTCTCTTTCTCTATCCATCCCCGTCTCTCTCTCTATCCATCCCCAGTCTCTCTCTCTCTCTCTCCCTCCCCACTCTCTCTCTCTCTCTCTCTCAATTCCCAGTCTCTCTCTCTCTCCCTCCCCAGTCTCTCTCTCTCTCTATCCATCCCCAGTCTCTCTCTCTCTATCCATCCCCAGTCTCTCTCTCTATCCATCCCCAGTCTCTCTCTCTATCCATCCCCAGTCTCTCTCTCTATCCATCCCCAGTCTCTCTCTCTATCCATCCCCAGTCTCTCTCTCTATCCATCCCCAGTCTCTCTCTCTATCCATCACCAGTCTCTCTCTCTATCCATCCCCAGTCTCTCTCTCTATCCATCCCCAGTCTCTCTCTCTATCCATCCCCAGTCTCTCTCTCCATCCATCCCCAGTCTCTCTCTCCATCCATCCCCAGTCTCTCTCTCTATCCATCCCCAGTCTCTCTCTCTATCCATCCCCAGTCTCTCTCTCTATCCATCCCCAGTCTCTCTCACTATCCATCCCCAGTCTCTCTCTCTATCCATCCCCAGTCTCTCTCTCAATCCATCCCCAGTCTCTCTCTCTATCCATCCATCCCCAGTCTCTCTCTCTATCCATCCCCAGTCTCTCTCTCTATCCATCCCCAGTCTCTCTCTCTATCCATCCCCAGTCTCTGTCGCTATCCATCGCCAGTCTCTCTCTCTATCCCTCCCCAGTCTCTCTCTCTATCCCTCCCCAGTCTCTCTCTCTATCCACCCCCAGTCTCTCTCTCTATCCACCCCCACTCTCTCTCTCTATCCCTCCCCACTCTCTCTCTCTATCCCGCCACACTCTCTCAATCTATCCCGCAACACTCTCTCTCTCTCTCTCTCCCTCCCCACTCTCTCTCTCTCCCTCCCCACTCTCACTCTCACTCTCCCTCTCCACTCTCACTCTCTCCCTCCCCACTGTCACTCTCACTCTCTCCCTCCCCACTCTCACTCTCTCCCTCCCCACTCTCACTCTCACTCTCTCCCTCCCCACTCTCACTCTCACACTCTCCCTCCCCACTCTCACTCTCACTCTCTCCCTCCCCACTCACTCTCACTCTCTCCCTCCCCACTCACTCTCACTCTCTCCCTCCCCACTCTCACTCTCTCCCTCCCCACTCTCACTCTCTCCCTCCCCACTCTCACTCTCTCCCTCCCCACTCTCTCTCTCCCTCCCCACTCTCACTCTCTCCCTCCCCACTCTCACTCTCTCCCTCCCCACTCTCACTCTCTCCCTCCCCACTCTCACTCTCTCCCTCCCCACTCTCACTCTCTCCCTCCCCACTCTCACTCTCTCCCTCCCCACTCTCACTCTCTCCCTCCCCACTCTCACTCTCTCCCTCCCCACTCTCACTCTCTCCCTCCCCACTCTCACTCTCTCCCTCCCCACTCTCACTCTCTCCCTCCCCACTCTCACTCTCTCCCTCCCCACTCTCACTCTCTCCCTCCCCACTCTCACTCTCTCCCTCCCCACTCTCACTCTCTCCCTCCCCACTCTCACTCTCTCCCTCCCCACTCTCACTCTCACTCTCTCCCTCCCCACTCTCACTCTCACTCTCTCCCTCCCCACTCTCACTCTCACTCTCTCCCTCCCCACTCTCACTCTCACTCTCTCCCTCCCCACTCTCACTCACTCTCTCCCTCCCCACTCTCACTCACTCTCTCCCTCCCCACTCTCACTCTCACTCTCTCCCTCCCCACTCTCACTCTCACTCTCTCCCTCCCCACTCTCACTCTCACTCTCTCCCTCCCCACTCTCACTCACTCTCTCCCTCCCCACTCTCACTCACTCTCTCCCTCCCCACTCTCACTCTCTCCCTCCCCACTCTCACTCTCTCCCTCCCCACTCTCACTCTCACTCTCTCCCTCCCCACTCTCACTCTCACTCTCTCCCTCCCCACTCTCACTCTCTCCCTCCCCACTCTCTCACTCACTCTCTCCCTCCCCACTCTCTCTCACTCTCTCCCTCCCCACTCACTCTCTCTCTCCCTCCCCACTCTCTCTCTCTTCCTCCCCAGTTTTTCTCTCTTCCTCCCCAGTTTCTCTCTCTCTTCCTCCCCAGTCTCTCTCTATCCATCCCGAGTCTCTCTCTCTCTATCCATCCCCAGACTCTCTCTCTATCCATCTCGTCTCTCTCTCTATCCATCTCCAGTCTCTCTCTCTCTCTCTCTCTCTCCCCAGTCTCTCTCTCTCTCTCTCTCCCTCCCCAGTCTCTCTCTCTCTCTCTCCCTCCCCAGTCTCTCTCTCTCTCTCCCTCCCCAGTCTCTCTCTCCCTCCCCAGTCTCTCTCTCTCCCTCCCCAGTCTCTCTCTCTCTCCCTCCCCAGTCTCTCTCTCTCTCCCTGCCCAGTCTCTCTCTCTCTCCCTCCCCAGTCTCTCTCTCTCTCCCTCCCCAGTCTCTCTCTCTCTCCCTCCCCAGTCTCTCTCTCTCTCCCTCCCCAGTCTCTCTCTCCCTCCCCAGTCTCTCTCTCCCTCCCCAGCCTGTCTCTCTCTCTTCCTCCCCAGTCTCTCTCTCCCTCCCCAGTCTCTCTCTCTCTCCCTCCCCAGTCTCTCTCTCTCCCTTCCTCCCCAGTCTCTCTCTCTCTCTCCCTCCCCAGTCTCTCTCTCTCCTTCCCCAGTCTCTCTCTCTCCTTCCCCAGTCTCTCTCTCTCTCTCTCCCTCCCCAGTCTCTCTCTCCCTCCCCAGTCTCTCTCTCCCTCCCCAGTCTCTCTCTCTCCCTCCCCAGTCTCTCTCTCTCTCCCTCCCCAGTCTCTCTCTCTCTCCCTCCCCAGTCTCTCTCCCCCCCTGCCAAGTCTCTCGTTCTCTCTTCCTCCCCAGTCTCTCTTCCTCCCCAGTCTCTCTCTCTCTCTCCCTCCCCAGTCTCTCTCTCTCTCTCTCCCTCCCCAGTCTCTCTCTCTCTCTCTCCCTCCCCAGTCTCTCTCTCTCCCGCCCCAGTCTCTCTCTCTCTCCCTCCCCAGTCTCTCTCTCTCTCCCTCCCCAGTCTCTCTCTCTCTCCCTCCCCAGTCTCTCTCTCTCCCTCCCCAGTCTCTCTCTCTCTCCCTCCCCAGTCTCTCTCTCTCTCCCTCCCCAGTCTCTCTCTCTCTCCCTCCCCAGTCTCTCTCTCTCTCCCTCCCCACTCTCTCTCTCTCTCCCTCCCCACTCTCTCTCTCTCTCCCTCCCCACTCTCTCTCTCTCTCCCTCCCCACTCTCTCTCTCTCTCCCTCCCCACTCTCTCTCTCTCTCCCTCCCCACTCTCTCTCTCTCTCCCTCCCCACTCTCTCTCTCTCCCTCCCCACTCTCTCTCTCTCTCTCCCTCCCCACTCTCTCTCTCTCTCTCCCTCCCCACTCTCTCTCTCCCTCCCCACTCTCTCTCTCTCTCCCTCCCCACTCTCTCTCTCTCTCTCCCTCCCCACTCTCTCTCTCTCTCCCTCCCCACTCTCTCTCACTCCCTCCCCACACTCTCTCTCTCTCTCTCTCTCTCCCTCCCCACTCTCTCTCTCTCTCTCTCAATTCCCAGTCTCTCTCTCTCTCCCTCCCCAGTCTCTCTCTCTCTATCCATCCCCAGTCTCTCTCTCTATCCATCCCCAGTCTCTCTCTCTCTATCCATCCCCAGTCTCTCTCTCTATCCATCCCCAGTCTCTCTCTCTATCCATCCCCAGTCTCTCTCTCTATCCATCCCCAGTCTCTCTCTCTATCCATCCCCAGTCTCTCTCTCTATCCATCCCCAGTCTCTCTCTCTATCCATCCCCAGTCTCTCTCTCTATCCATCCCCAGTCTCTCTCTCTATCCATCCCCAGTCTCTCTCTCTATCCATCCCCAGTCTCTCTCTCTATCCATCCCCAGTCTCTCTCTCTATCCATCCCAGTCTCTCTCTCTCTATCCATCCCCAGACTCTCTCTCTATCCATCTCGTCTCTCTCTATCCATCTCCAGTCTCTCTCGCTCTCTCTCCCCAGTCTCTCTCTCTCTCTCTCCCTCCCCAGTCTCTCTCTCTCCCTCCCCAGTCTCTCTCTCTCCCTCCCCAGTCTCTCTCTCTCCCTCCCCAGTCTCTCTCTCTATCCACCCCCAGTCTCTCTCTCTATCCATCCCAGTCTCTCTCTCTCTATCCATCCCCAGACTCTCTCTCTATCCATCTCGTCTCTCTCTATCCATCTCCAGTCTCTCTCGCGCTCTCTCTCCCCAGTCTCTCTCTCTCTCTCTCCCTCCCCAGTCTCTCTCTCTCCCTCCCCAGTCTCTCTCTCTCCCTCCCCAGTCTCTCTCTCTATCCACCCCCAGTCTCTCTCTCTCTCCCTCCCCAGTCTCTCTCTCCCTCCCTCCCCAGTCTCTCTCTCTCTCCCTCCCCAGTCTCTCTCTCTCTCCCTCCCCAGTCTCTCTCTCTCTCCCTCCCCAGTCTCTCTCTCTCTCCCTCCCCAGTCTCTCTCTCTCCCTCCCCAGTCTCTCTCTCTCTCCCTCCCCAGTCTCTCTCTCTCTCCCTCCCCAGTCTCTCTCTCTCTCCCTCCCCAGTCTCTCTCTCTCTCCCCAGTCTCTCTCTCTCTCCCCAGTCTCTCTCTCTCTCCCCAGTCTCTCTCTCTCTCTCTCCCTCCCCAGTCTCTCTCTCCCTCCCCAGTCTCTCTCTCTCTCCCTCCCCAGTCTCTCTCTCCCTCCCCAGTCTCTCTCTCTCTCCCTCCCCAGTCTCTCTCCCCCCCTGCCAAGTCTCTCGCTCTCTCTTCCTCCCCAGTCTCTCTTCCTCCCCAGTCTCTCTCTCTCTCTCTCTCTCCCTCACCAGTATCTCTCTCTCTCTCTCCCTCCCCAGTCTCTCTCTCTCTCTCCCTCCCCAGTCTCTCTCTCTCCCTCCCCAGTCTCTCTCTCTCTCTCCCTCCCCAGTCTCTCTCTCTCCCTCCCTCCCCAGTCTCTCTCTCTCCCTCCCTCCCCAGTCTCTCTCTCTCTCCCCCTCCCCAGTCTCTCTCTCTCTCACTCCCCACTCTCACTCACTCTCTCCGTCCCCACTCTCACTCACTCTCTCCCTCCCCACTCTCACTCACTCTCTCCCTCCCCACTCTCACTCACTCTCTCCCCACTCTCACTCTCTCCCTCCCCACTCTCACTCTCTCCCTCCCCACTCTCACTCTCTCCCTCCCCACTCTCACTCTCACTCTCTCCCTCCCCACTCTCACTCTCACTCTCTCCCTCCCCACTCTCACTCTCACTCTCTCCCTCCCCACTCTCACTCTCACTCTCTCCCTCCCCACTCTCTCACTCACTCTCTCCCTCCCCACTCTCACTCTCACTCTCTCCCTCCCCACTCACTCTCTCTCTCCCTCCCCACTCACTCTCTCTCTTCCTCCCCAGTCTCTCTCTCTTCCTCCCCAGTTTCTCTCTCTTCCTCCCCAGTTTCTCTCTCTTCCTCCCCAGTTTCTCTCTCTCTTCCTCCCCAGTCTCTCTCTCTACCCATCCCAGTCTCTCTCTATCCATCCCCAGTCTCTCTCTCTATCCATCCCGAGTCTCTCTCTCTCTATCCATCCCCAGACTCTCTCTCTATCCATCTCGTCTCTCTCTCTATCCATCTCCAGTCTCTCTCTCTCTCTCTCTCTCTCTCCCCAGTCTCTCTCTCTCTCTCTCCAGTCTCTCTCTCTCTCTCTCTCCCTCCCCAGTCTCTCTCTCTCTCTCCCTCCCCAGTCTCTCTCTCTCCCTCCCCAGTCTCTCTCTCCCTCCCCAGTCTCTCTCTCTCCCTCCCCAGTCTCTCTCTCTCCCTCCCCAGTCTCTCTCTCTCCCTCCCCAGTCTCTCTCTCTCCCTCCCCAGTCTCTCTCTCTCCCTCCCCAGTCTCTCTCTCTCCCTCCCCAGTCTCTCTCTCTCCCTCCCCAGTCTCTCTCTCTCTCCCTCCCCAGTCTCTCTCTCTCTCCCTCCCCAGTCTCTCTCTCTCTCCCTCCCCAGTCTCTCTCTCTCTCCCCAGTCTCTCTCTCTCTCTCCCTCCCCAGTCTCTCTCTCTCTCTCCCTCCCCAGTCTCTCTCTCTCTCTCCCTCCCCAGTCTCTCTCTCTCTCTCCCTCCCCAGTCTCTCTCTCTCTCTCCCTCCCCAGTCTCTCTCTCTCCCTCCCTCCCCAGTCTCTCTCCCTCCCCAGTCTCTCTCCCTCCCCAGTCTCTCTCCCTCCCCAGTCTCTCTCCCTCCCCAGTCTCTCTCTCTCTCCCTCCCCAGTCTCTCTCTCTCTCCCTCCCCAGTCTCTCTCTCTCTCCCTCCCCAGTCTCTCTCTCTCCCTCCCCAGTCTCTCTCTCTCCCTCCCCAGTCTCTCTCTCTCCCTCCCCAGTCTCTCTCTCTCCCTCCCCAGTCTCTCTCTCTCTCCCTCCCCAGTCTCTCTCTCTCTCCCTGCCCAGTCTCTCTCTCTCTCCCTCCCCAGTCTCTCTCTCTCTCCCTCCCCAGTCTCTCTCTCTCTCCCTCCCCAGTCTCTCTCTCTCTCCCTCCCCAGTCTCTCTCTCTCTCCCTCCCCAGTCTCTCTCTCCCTCCCCAGTCTCTCTCTCCCTCCCCAGCCTGTCTCTCTCTCTTCCTCCCCAGTCTCTCTCTCCCTCCCCAGTCTCTCTCTCTCTCCCTTCCTCCCCAGTCTATCTCTCTCTCTCCCTCCCCAGTCTCTCTCTCTCCTTCCCCAGTCTCTCTCTCCCTCCCCAGTCTCTCTCTCCCTCCCCAGTCTCTCTCTCCCTCCCCAGTCTCTCTCTCCCTCCCCAGTCTCTCTCTCCCTCCCCAGTCTCTCTCTCCCTCCCCAGTCTCTCTCTCCCTCCCCAGTCTCTCTCTCTCTCCCTCCCCAGTCTCTCTCCCCCCCCTGCCAAGTCTCTCGCTCTCTCTTCCTCCCAGTCTCTCTTCCTCCCCAGTCTCTCTCTCTCTCTCTCTCCCCAGTCTCTCTCTCTCCCTCCCCAGTCTCTCTCTCTCTCTCTCCCTCCCCAGTCTCTCTCTCTCCCTCCCCAGTCTCTCTCTCTCTCCCTCCCCAGTCTCTCTCTCTCTCCCTCCCAGTCTCTCTCTCTCTCCCTCCCCAGTCTCTCTCTCTCTCCCTCCCCAGTCTCTCTCTCTCTCCCTCCCCAGTCTCTCTCTCTCTCCCTCCCCACTCTCTCTCTCTCTCCCTCCCCACTCTCTCTCTCTCTCCCTCCCCACTCTCTCTCTCTCTCTCCCTCCCCACTCTCTCTCTCTCCCTCCCCACTCTCTCTCTCTCCCTCCCCACTCTCTCTCTCTCTCCCTCCCCACTCTCTCTCTCTCTCCCTCCCCACTCTCTCTCTCTCTCCCTCCCCACTCTCTCTCTCTCTCCCTCCCCACTCTCTCTCTCTCCCTCCCCACTCTCTCTCTCTCCCTCCCCACTCTCTCTCTCTCCCTCCCCACTCTCTCTCTCTCCCTCCCCACTCTCTCTCTCTCCCTCCCCACTCTCTCTCTCTCTCTCTCCCTCCCCACTCTCTCTCTCCCTCTCTCCCTCCCCACTCTCTCTCTCCCTCCCCACTCTCTCTCTCTCTCCCACCCCACTCTCTCTCTCTCTCCCACCCCACTCTCTCTCTCTCCTCCCCACTCTCTCTCACTCCCTCCCCAGTCTCTCTCTCTCTCCCTCCCCAGTCTCTCTCTCTCCCTCCCCAGTCTCTCTCTCTCCCTCCCCAGTCTCTCTCTCTCTCCCTCCCCAGTCTCTCTCTCTCTCCCTCCCCAGTCTCTCTCTCTCTCCCTGCCCAGTCTCTCTCTCTCTCCCTGCCCAGTCTCTCTCTCTCTCCCTCCCCAGTCTCTCTCTCGCTCCCTCCCCAGTCTCTCTCTCTCTCCCTCCCCAGTCTCTCTCTCCCTCCCCAGTCTCTCTCTCCCTCCCCAGCCTGTCTCTCTCTCTTCCTCCCCAGTCTCTCTCTTCCTCCCCAGTTTCTCTCTTCCTATCCATCCCCAGTCTCTCTCTCTATCCATCCCCGTCACTCTCTCTATCCATCCCCGTCTCTCTCTCTATCCATCCCCGTCTCTCTCTCTATCCATCCCCGTCTCTCTCTCTATCCATCCCGTCTCTCTCTCTATCCATCCCCGTCTCTCTCTCTATCCATCCCCGTCTCTCTCTCTATCCATCCCCGTCTCTCTCTCTATCCATCCCCAGTCTCTCTCTCTATCCATCCCCAGTCTCTCTCTCTCTCTCTCCCTCCCCACTCTCTCTCTCTCTCAATTCCCAGTCTCTCTCTCTCTCCCTCCCCAGTCTCTCTCTCTCTATCCATCCCCAGTCTCTCTCTCTATCCATCCCCAGTCTCTCTCTCTATCCATCCCCAGTCTCTCTCTCTATCCATCCCCAGTCTCTCTCTCTATCCATCCCCAGTCTCTCTCTCTATCCATCCCCAGTCTCTCTCTCTATCCATCCCCAGTCTCTCTCTCTATCCATCCCCAGTCTCTCTCTCTATCCATCCCCAGTCTCTCTCTCTATCCATCCCCAGTCTCTCTCTCTATCCATCCCCAGTCTCTCTCTCTATCCATCCCCAGTCTCTCTCTCTATCCATCCCCAGTCTCTCTCTCTATCCATCCCCAGTCTCTCTCTCTATCCATCCCCAGTCTCTCTCTCTATCCATCCCCAGTCTCTCTCTCTATCCATCCCCAGTCTCTCTCTCTATCCATCCCCAGTCTCTCTCTCTATCCATCCCCAGTCTCTCTCTCTATCCATCCCCAGTCTCTCTCTCTATCCATCCCCAGTCTCTCTCTCTATCCATCCCCAGTCTCTCTCTCTATCCTTCCCCAGTCTCTCTCTCTATCCATCCCCAGTCTCTCTCTCTATCCATCCCCAGTCTCTCTCTCTATCCATCCCCAGTCTCTCTCTCTATCCATCCCCAGTCTCTCTCTCTATCCATCCCCAGTCTCTCTCTCTATCCATCCCCAGTCTCTCTCTCTATCCATCCCCAGTCTCTCTCTCTATCCATCCCCAGTCTCTCTCTCTATCCATCGCCAGTCTCTCTCTCTATCCCTCCCCAGTCTCTCTCTCTATCCCTCCCCAGTCTCTCTCTCTATCCCTCCCCAGTCTCTCTCTCTATCCACCCCCAGTCTCTCTCTCTATCCACCCCCACTCTCTCTCTCTCTATCCCGCCACACTCTCTCTCTCTCTCTCTCTCCCTCCCCACTCTCTCTCTCTCTCCCTCCCCACTCTCTCTCTCTCTCCCTCCCCACTCTCACTCTCTCCCTCCCCACTCTCACTCTCTCCCTCCCCACTCTCACTCTCTCCCTCCCCACTCTCACTCTCAATCTCCCTCCCCACTCTCACTCTCAATCTCCCTCCCCACTCTCACTCTCTCCCTCCCCACTCTCACTCTCTCCCTCCCCACTCTCTCTCTCTCTATCCCGCCACACTCTCTCTCTCTCTCCCTCCCCACTCTCTCTCTCTCTCCCTCCCCACTCTCTCTCTCTCTCCCTCCCCACTCTCTCTCTCTCTCCCTCCCCACTCTCTCTCTCTCTCCCTCCCCACTCTCACACTCTCCCTCCCCACTCTCACACTCTCCCTCCCCACTCTCACTCTCACCCTCCCCACTCTCACTCTCACCCTCCCCACTCACTCTCACCCTCCCCACTCTCACTCTCACTCTCCCTCCCCACTCTCACTCTCTCTCCCTCCCCAGTCTCTCTCCCCCCCTGCCAAGTCTCTCGCTCTCTCTTCCTCCCCAGTCTCTCTTCCTCCCCAGTCTCTCTCTCTCTCTCTCTCTCCCTCACCAGTATCTCTCTCTCTCTCTCCCTCCCCAGTCTCTCTCTCTCTCTCCCTCCCCAGTCTCTCTCTCTCTCTCCCTCCCCAGTCTCTCTCTCTCCCTCCCTCCCCAGTCTCTCTCTCTCCCTCCCTCCCCAGTCTCTCTCTCTCTCCCCCTCCCCAGTCTCTCTCTCTCTCACTCCCCACTCTCACTCACTCTCTCCCTCCCCACTCTCACTCACTCTCTCCCTCCCCACTCTCACTCACTCTCTCCCTCCCCACTCTCACTCACTCTCTCCCCACTCTCACTCTCTCCCTCCCCACTCTCACTCTCTCCCTCCCCACTCTCACTCTCTCCCTCCCCACTCTCACTCTCACTCTCTCCCTCCCCACTCTCACTCTCACTCTCTCCCTCCCCACTCTCACTCTCACTCTCTCCCTCCCCACTCTCACTCTCACTCTCTCCCTCCCCACTCTCTCACTCACTCTCTCCCTCCCCACTCTCACTCTCACTCTCTCCCTCCCCACTCACTCTCTCTCTCCCTCCCCACTCACTCTCTCTCTTCCTCCCAGTCTCTCTCTCTTCCTCCCCAGTTTCTCTCTCTTCCTCCCCAGTTTTCTCTCTCTTCCTCCCCAGTTTCTCTCTCTTTCCTCCCCAGTCTCTCTCTCTACCCATCCCAGTCTCTCTCTATCCATCCCCAGTCTCTCTCTCTATCCATCCCGAGTCTCTCTCTCTCTATCCATCCCCAGACTCTCTCTCTATCCATCTCGTCTCTCTCTCTATCCATCTCCAGTCTCTCTCTCTCTCTCTCTCTCTCTCCCCAGTCTCTCTCTCTCTCTCTCCAGTCTCTCTCTCTCTCTCTCTCCCTCCCCAGTCTCTCTCTCTCTCTCCCTCCCCAGTCTCTCTCTCTCCCTCCCCAGTCTCTCTCTCCCTCCCCAGTCTCTCTCTCTCCCTCCCCAGTCTCTCTCTCTCCCTCCCCAGTCTCTCTCTCTCCCTCCCCAGTCTCTCTCTCTCCCTCCCCAGTCCTCTCTCTCCCTCCCCAGTCTCTCTCTCTCTCCCTCCCCAGTCTCTCTCTCTCTCCCTCCCCAGTCTCTCTCTCTCTCCCTCCCCAGTCTCTCTCTCTCTCCCTCCCCAGTCTCTCTCTCTCTCCCCAGTCTCTCTCTCTCTCTCCCTCCCCAGTCTCTCTCTCTCTCTCCCTCCCCAGTCTCTCTCTCTCTCTCCCTCCCCAGTCTCTCTCTCTCTCTCCCTCCCCAGTCTCTCTCTCTCTCTCCCTCCCCAGTCTCTCTCTCTCCCTCCCTCCCCAGTCTCTCTCCCTCCCCAGTCTCTCTCCCTCCCCAGTCTCTCTCCCTCCCCAGTCTCTCTCTCTCTCCCTCCCCAGTCTCTCTCTCTCTCCCTCCCCAGTCTCTCTCTCTCTCCCTCCCCAGTCTCTCTCTCTCCCTCCCCAGTCTCTCTCTCTCCCTCCCCAGTCTCTCTCTCTCTCCCTCCCCAGTCTCTCTCTCTCTCCCTCCCCAGTCTCTCTCTCTCTCCCTGCCCAGTCTCTCTCTCTCTCCCTGCCCAGTCTCTCTCTCTCTCCCTCCCCAGTCTCTCTCTCTCTCCCTCCCCAGTCTCTCTCTCTCTCCCTCCCCAGTCTCTCTCTCTCTCCCTCCCCAGTCTCTCTCTCTCTCCCTCCCCAGTCTCTCTCTCCCTCCCCAGTCTCTCTCTCCCTCCCCAGCCTGTCTCTCTCTCTTCCTCCCCAGTCTCTCTCTCCCTCCCCAGTCTCTCTCTCTCTCCCTTCCTCCCCAGTCTATCTCTCTCTCTCCCTCCCCAGTCTCTCTCTCTCCTTCCC
Organism: Scyliorhinus torazame; assembly: GCF_047496885.1. Lineage (NCBI taxonomy): Eukaryota > Metazoa > Chordata > Chondrichthyes > Carcharhiniformes > Scyliorhinidae > Scyliorhinus > Scyliorhinus torazame. Next base: position 31,996,213 of record NC_092735.1, read on the forward strand.
CAGTCTCTCTCTCCCTCCCCAGTCTCTCTCTCCCTCCCCAGTCTCTCTCTCCCTCCCCAGTCTCTCTCTCCCTCCCCAGTCTCTCTCTCCCTCCCCAGTCTCTCTCTCCCTCCCCAGTCTCTCTCTCCCTCCCCAGTCTCTCTCTCCCTCCCCAGTCTCTCTCTCCCTCCCCAGTCTCTCTCTCCCTCCCCAGTCTCTCTCTCCCTCCCCACTCTCTCTCTCTCTCCCTCCCCAGTCTCTCTCCCCCCCTGCCAAGTCTCTCGCTCTCTCTTCCTCCCCAGTCTCTCTTCCTCCCCAGTCTCTCTCTCTCTCTCTCTCCCCAGTCTCTCTCTCTCCCTCCCCAGTCTCTCTCTCTCTCTCTCCCTCCCCAGTCTCTCTCTCTCCCTCCCCAGTCTCTCTCTCTCTCCCTCCCCAGTCTCTCTCTCTCTCCCTCCCCAGTCTCTCTCTCTCTCCCTCCCCAGTCTCTCTCTCTCTCCCTCCCCAGTCTCTCTCTCTCTCCCTCCCCAGTCTCTCTCTCTCTCCCTCCCCACTCTCTCTCTCTCTCCCTCCCCACTCTCTCTCTCTCTCCCTCCCCACTCTCTCTCTCTCTCTCCCTCCCCACTCTCTCTCTCTCCCTCCCCACTCTCTCTCTCTCCCTCCCCACTCTCTCTCTCTCTCCCTCCCCACTCTCTCTCTCTCTCCCTCCCCACTCTCTCTCTCTCCCTCCCCACTCTCTCTCTCTCCCTCCCCACTCTCTCTCTCTCCCTCCCCACTCTCTCTCTCTCCCTCCCCACTCTCTCTCTCTCCCTCCCCACTCTCTCTCTCTCCCTCCCCACTCTCTCTCTCTCTCTCTCCCTCCCCACTCTCTCTCTCCCTCCCCAGCCTGTCTCTCTCTCTTCCTCCCCAGTCTCTCTCTTCCTCCCCAGTTTCTCTCTTCCTATCCATCCCCAGTCTCTCTCTCTATCCATCCCCGTCACTCTCTCTATCCATCCCCGTCTCTCTCTATCCATCCCCGTCTCTCTCTCTATCCATCCCCGTCTCTCTCTCTATCCATCCCCGTCTCTCTCTCTATCCATCCCCGTCTCTCTCTCTATCCATCCCCGTCTCTCTCTCTATCCATCCCCGTCTCTCTCTCTATCCATCCCCAGTCTCTCTCTCTATCCATCCCCAGTCTCTCTCTCTCTCTCTCCCTCCCCACTCTCTCTCTCTCTCAATTCCCAGTCTCTCTCTCTCTCCCTCCCCAGTCTCTCTCTCTCTATCCATCCCCAGTCTCTCTCTCTATCCATCCCCAGTCTCTCTCTCTATCCATCCCCAGTCTCTCTCTCTATCCATCCCCAGTCTCTCTCTCTATCCATCCCCAGTCTCTCTCTCTATCCATCCCCAGTCTCTCTCTCTATCCATCCCCAGTCTCTCTCTCTATCCATCCCCAGTCTCTCTCTCTATCCATCCCCAGTCTCTCTCTCTATCCATCCCCAGTCTCTCTCTCTATCCATCCCCAGTCTCTCTCTCTATCCATCCCCAGTCTCTCTCTCTATCCATCCCCAGTCTCTCTCTCTATCCATCCCCAGTCTCTCTCTCTATCCATCCCCAGTCTCTCTCTCTATCCATCCCCAGTCTCTCTCTCTATCCATCCCCAGTCTCTCTCTCTATCCATCCCCAGTCTCTCTCTCTATCCATCCCCAGTCTCTCTCTCTATCCATCCCCAGTCTCTCTCTCTATCCATCCCCAGTCTCTCTCTCTATCCATCCCCAGTCTCTCTCTCTATCCTTCCCCAGTCTCTCTCTCTATCCATCCCCAGTCTCTCTCTCTATCCATCCCCAGTCTCTCTCTCTATCCATCCCCAGTCTCTCTCTCTATCCATCCCCAGTCTCTCTCTCTATCCATCCCCAGTCTCTCTCTCTATCCATCCCCAGTCTCTCTCTCTATCCATCCCCAGTCTCTCTCTCTATCCATCCCCAGTCTCTCTCTCTATCCATCGCCAGTCTCTCTCTCTATCCCTCCCCAGTCTCTCTCTCTATCCCTCCCCAGTCTCTCTCTCTATCCCTCCCCAGTCTCTCTCTCTATCCACCCCCAGTCTCTCTCTCTATCCACCCCCACTCTCTCTCTCTCTATCCCGCCACACTCTCTCTCTCTCTCTCTCTCCCTCCCCACTCTCTCTCTCTCTCCCTCCCCACTCTCTCTCTCTCTCCCTCCCCACTCTCACTCTCTCCCTCCCCACTCTCACTCTCTCCCTCCCCACTCTCACTCTCTCCCTCCCCACTCTCACTCTCAATCTCCCTCCCCACTCTCACTCTCAATCTCCCTCCCCACTCTCACTCTCTCCCTCCCCACTCTCACTCTCTCCCTCCCCACTCTCTCTCTCTCTATCCCGCCACACTCTCTCTCTCTCTCCCTCCCCACTCTCTCTCTCTCTCCCTCCCCACTCTCTCTCTCTCTCCCTCCCCACTCTCTCTCTCTCTCCCTCCCCACTCTCTCTCTCTCTCCCTCCCCACTCTCACACTCTCCCTCCCCACTCTCACACTCTCCCTCCCCACTCTCACTCTCACCCTCCCCACTCTCACTCTCACCCTCCCCACTCACTCTCACCCTCCCCACTCTCACTCTCACTCTCCCTCCCCACTCTCACTCTCTCTCTCCCTCCCCACTCTCACTCTCTCCCTCCCCACTCTCACTCTCTCCCTCCCCACTCTCACTCTCTCCCTCCCCACTCTCACTCTCTCCCTCCCCACTCTCACTCTCTCCCTCCCCACTCTCACTCTCTCCCTCCCCACTCTCACTCTCTCCCTCCCCACTCTCACTCACTCTCTCCCTCCCCACTCTCACTCACTCTCTCCCTCCCCACTCTCACTCACTCTCTCCCTCCCCACTCTCACTCACTCTCTCCCTCCCCACTCTCTCTCTCTCCCTCCCCACTCTCTCTCTCTCTCTCTCCCTCCCCACTCTCTCTCTCCCTCCCCAGCCTGTCTCTCTCTCTTCCTCCCCAGTCTCTCTCTTCCTCCCCAGTTTCTCTCTTCCTATCCATCCCCAGTCTCTCTCTCTATCCATCCCCGTCACTCTCTCTATCCATCCCCGTCTCTCTCTATCCATCCCCGTCTCTCTCTCTATCCATCCCCGTCTCTCTCTCTATCCATCCCCGTCTCTCTCTCTATCCATCCCCGTCTCTCTCTCTATCCATCCCCGTCTCTCTCTCTATCCATCCCCGTCTCTCTCTCTATCCATCCCCAGTCTCTCTCTCTATCCATCCCCAGTCTCTCTCTCTCTCTCTCCCTCCCCACTCTCTCTCTCTCTCAATTCCCAGTCTCTCTCTCTCTCCCTCCCCAGTCTCTCTCTCTCTATATCCCCAGTCTCTCTCTCTATCCATCCCCAGTCTCTCTCTCTATCCATCCCCAGTCTCTCTCTCTATCCATCCCCAGTCTCTCTCTCTATCCATCCCCAGTCTCTCTCTCTATCCATCCCCAGTCTCTCTCTCTATCCATCCCCAGTCTCTCTCTCTATCCATCCCCAGTCTCTCTCTCTATCCATCCCCAGTCTCTCTCTCTATCCATCCCCAGTCTCTCTCTCTATCCATCCCCAGTCTCTCTCTCTATCCATCCCCAGTCTCTCTCTCTATCCATCCCCAGTCTCTCTCTCTATCCATCCCCAGTCTCTCTCTCTATCCATCCCCAGTCTCTCTCTCTATCCATCCCCAGTCTCTCTCTCTATCCATCCCCAGTCTCTCTCTCTATCCATCCCCAGTCTCTCTCTCTATCCATCCCCAGTCTCTCTCTCTATCCATCCCCAGTCTCTCTCTCTATCCATCCCCAGTCTCTCTCTCTATCCATCCCCAGTCTCTCTCTCTATCCTTCCCCAGTCTCTCTCTCTATCCATCCCCAGTCTCTCTCTCTATCCATCCCCAGTCTCTCTCTCTATCCATCCCCAGTCTCTCTCTCTATCCATCCCCAGTCTCTCTCTCTATCCATCCCCAGTCTCTCTCTCTATCCATCCCCAGTCTCTCTCTCTATCCATCCCCAGTCTCTCTCTCTATCCATCCCCAGTCTCTCTCTCTATCCATCGCCAGTCTCTCTCTCTATCCCTCCCCAGTCTCTCTCTCTATCCCTCCCCAGTCTCTCTCTCTATCCCTCCCCAGTCTCTCTCTCTATCCACCCCCAGTCTCTCTCTCTATCCACCCCCACTCTCTCTCTCTCTATCCCGCCACACTCTCTCTCTCTCTCTCTCTCCCTCCCCACTCTCTCTCTCTCTCCCTCCCCACTCTCTCTCTCTCTCCCTCCCCACTCTCACTCTCTCCCTCCCCACTCTCACTCTCTCCCTCCCCACTCTCACTCTCTCCCTCCCCACTCTCACTCTCAATCTCCCTCCCCACTCTCACTCTCAATCTCCCTCCCACTCTCACTCTCTCCCTCCCCACTCTCACTCTCTCCCTCCCCACTCTCTCTCTCTCTATCCCGCCACACTCTCTCTCTCTCTCCCTCCCCACTCTCTCTCTCTCTCCCTCCCCACTCTCTCTCTCTCTCCCTCCCCACTCTCTCTCTCTCTCCCTCCCCACTCTCTCTCTCTCTCCCTCCCCACTCTCACACTCTCCCTCCCACTCTCACACTCTCCCTCCCCACTCTCACTCTCACCCTCCCCACTCTCACTCTCACCCTCCCCACTCACTCTCACCCTCCCCACTCTCACTCTCACTCTCCCTCCCCACTCTCACTCTCTCTCTCCCTCCCCACTCTCACTCTCTCCCTCCCCACTCTCACTCTCTCCCTCCCCACTCTCACTCTCTCCCTCCCCACTCTCACTCTCTCCCTCCCCACTCTCACTCTCTCCCTCCCCACTCTCACTCTCTCCCTCCCCACTCTCACTCTCTCCCTCCCCACTCTCACTCACTCTCTCCCTCCCCACTCTCACTCACTCTCTCCCTCCCCACTCTCACTCACTCTCTCCCTCCCCACTCTCACTCACTCTCTCCCTCCCCACTCTCACTCACTCTCTCCCTCCCCACTCTCACTCACTCTCTCCCTCCCCACTCTCACTCACTCTCTCCCTCCCCACTCTCACTCTCTCCCTCCCCACTCTCACTCTCTCCCTCCCCACTCTCACTCTCTCCCTCCCCACTCTCACTCTCTCCCTCCCCACTCTCACTCTCTCCCTCCCCACTCTCACTCTCTCTCTCTCTCCCTCCCCAGTGTCTCTCTCTCCCTCCCCAGTCTCTCTCTCTCCCTCCCCAGTCTCTCTATCTCCCTCCCAGTCTCTCTATCTCCCTCCCCAGTCTATCTCTCTCCCTCCCCAGTCTCTCTCTCTCTACCTCCCCAGTCTCTCTCTCTACCTCCCCAGTCTCTCTCTCTACCTCCCCAGTCTCTCTCTCTACCTCCCCAGTCTCTCTCTCTCCCTACCCAGTCTCTCTCTCTCCCTCCCCAGTCTCTCTCTCTCCCTCCCCAGTCTCTCTCTCTCCCTCCCCAGTCTCTCTCTCTCTCCCTCCCCAGTCTCTCTCTCTCTCCCTCCCCAGTCTCTCTCTCTCTCCCTCCCCAGTCTCTCTCTCTCTCCCTCCCCAGTCTCTCTCTCTATCCATCCCCAGTCTCTCTCTCTCTCCCTCCCCAGTCTCTCTCTTCCTCCCCATTCTCTCTCTCTCCCTCCCCAGTCTCTCTCTTCCTCCCCAGTCTCTCTCTCTCTTCCTCCCCAGTCTCTCTCTCCCTCCCCAGTCTCTCTCTCTCTCCCTCCCCAGTCTCTCTCTCTCCCTCCCCAGTCTCTCTCTCTCTCCCTCCCCAGTCTCTCTCTCTCTCCCTCCCCAGTCTCTCTCTCTCTCCCTCCCCAGTCTCTCTCTCTCTCCCTCCCCAGTCTCTCTCTCTCTCCCTCCCCAGTCTCTCTCTCTCTCCCTCCCCAGTCTCTCTCTCTCTCCCTCCCCAGTCTCTCTCTCTCTCCCTCCCCAGTCTCTCTCTCCCTCCCTCCCCAGTCTCTCTCTCCCTCCCTCCCCAGTCTCTCTCTCTCTCCCTCCCCAGTCTCTCTCTCTCTCCCTCCCCAGTCTCTCTCTCTCTCCCTCCCCAGTCTCTCTCTCTGTCCCTCCCCAGTCTCTCTCTCTCTCTCCCTCCCCAGTCTCTCTCTCTTCCTCCCCAGTCTCTCTCTCTATCCATCCCCAGTCTCGCTCTCTCTCCCTCCCCAGTCTCTCTCTCTCCCTCCCCAGTCTCTCTCTCTCTCCCTCCCCAGTCTCTTTCTCTCCCTCCCCAGTCTCTTTCTCTCCCTCCCCAGTCTCTCTCTCTCCCTCCCCAGTCTCTCTCTCTCCCTCCCCAGTCTCTCTCTCTCCCTCCAGTCTCTCTCTCTCCCTCCCCAGTCTCTCTCTCTCCCTCTCCCCAGTCTCTCTCTCTCTCTATCCATCCCCAGTCTCTCTCTCTCCCTCCCAGTCTCTCTCTCTCTCTCCCTCCCCAGTCTCTCTCTCTCTCTCCCTCCCCAGTCTCTCTCTCTCTCCCTCCCCAGTCTCTCTCTCTCTCCCTCCCCAGTCTCTCTCTCTCCCTCCCCAGTCTCTCTCTCTCCCTCCCCAGTCTCTCTCTCTCCCTCCCCAGTCTCTCTCTCTCCCTCCCCAGTCTCTCTCTCTCCCTCCCCAGTCTCTCTCTCTCCCTCCCCAGTCTCTCTCCCTCTCCCTCCCCAGTCTCTCTCCCTCTCTCTCCCTCTCTCCAGTCTCTCTCCCTCCCCAGTCTCTCTCCCCCTCCCCAGTCTCTCTCTCTCTCTCTATCCATCCCCAGTCTCTCATTCTCTCCCTCCCCAGTCTCTCTCTCTCCCTCCCCAGTCTCTCTCTCTCTCTCCCTCCCCAGTCTCTCTCTCTCCCTCCCCAGTCTCTCTCTCTCCCTCCCCAGTCTCTCTCCCTCCCTCCCCAGTCTCTCTCTCTCCCTCCCCAGTCTCTCTCTCTCCCTCCCCAGTCTCTCTCTCTCTCCCTCCCCAGTCTCTCTCCCTCTCCCTCCCCAGTCTCTCTCCCTCCCCCTCCCCAGTCTCTCTCCCTCCCCCTCCCCAGTCTCTCTCCCTCTCCCTCCCCAGTCTCTCTCCCTCTCTCCAGTCTCTCTCCCTCTCTCCCTCCCCAGTCTCTCTCTCTCTCTCCCTCCCCAGTCTCTCTCTCTCTCTATCCATCCCCAGTCTCTCTCTCTCTCCCTCCCCAGTCTCTCTCTCTCTCCCTCCCCAGTCTCTCTCTCTCTCTCCCTCCCCAGTCTCTCTCTCTCTCTATCCATCCACAGTCTCTCTCCCTCTCCCTCCCCAGTCTCTCTCTCCCTCCCCAGTCTCTCTCTCCCTCCCCAGTCTCTCTCTCTCTCCCTCCCCAGTCTCTCTCTCTCCCTCCCCAGTCTCTCTCTCTCTCTATCCATCCCCAGTCTCTCTCTCTCTCCCTCCCCAGTCTCTCTCTCTCTCCCTCCCCAGTCTCTCTCTCTCTCCCTCCCCAGTCTCTCTCTCTCTCTATCCATCCCCAGTCTCTCTCTCTCTCCCTCCCCAGTCTCTCTCTCTCTCCCTCCCCAGTCTCTCTCTCTCTCCCTCCCCAGTCTCTCTCTCTCCCTCCCCAGTCTCTCTCTCTCCCTCCCCAGTCTCTCTCTCTCCCTCCCCAGTCTCTCTCTCTATCCATCCCCAGTCTCTCTCCCTCTCCCTCCCCAGTCTCTCTCCCTCTCCCTCCCCAGTCTCTCTCTCTCTCCCTCCCCAGTCTCTCTCTCTCTCTATCCATCCCCAGTCTCTCTCTCTCTCCCTCCCCAGTCTCTCTCTCTCTCCCCAGTCTCTCTCTCTCTCCCTCCCCAGTCTCTCTCTCTCTCCCTCCCCAGTCTCTCTCTCTCCCTCCCCAGTCTCTCTCTCTCCCTCCCCAGTCTCTCTCTCTCCCTCCCCAGTCTCTCTCTCTCTCCCTCCCCAGTCTCTCTCTCTATCCATTCCCAGTCTCTCTCCCTCTCCCTCCCCAGTCTCTCTCCCTCTCCCTCCCCAGTCTCTCTCTCTCTCCCTCCCCAGTCTCTCTCTCTCTCCCTCCCCAGTCTCTCTCTCTCTCTATCCATCCCCAGTCTCTCTCTCTCTCCCTCCCCAGTCTCTCTCTCTCTCCCTCCCCAGTCTCTCTCTCTCTCTATCCATCCCCAGTCTCTCTCTCTCTCTATCCATCCCCAGTCTCTCTCTCTCCCTCCCCAGTCTCTCTCTCTCCCTCCCCAGTCTCTCTCTCTCCCTCCCCAGTCTCTCTCTCTCCCCAGTCTCTCTCCCTCCCCAGTCTCTCTCTCTCTCTCTCCCCAGTCTCTCTCTCTCTCCCTCCCCAGTCTCTCTCTCTCTCCCTCCCCAGTCTCTCTCTATCCATCCCCAGTCTCTCTCTCTCCCTCCCTCCCCAGTCTCTCTCTCTCTCTCTCACCCCAGTCTCTCTCTCTCTCTCTCACCCCAGTCTCTCTCTCTCTCTCTCACCCCAGTCTCTCTCTCTATCCATCCCCAGTCTCTCTCTCTCCCTCCCTCCCCAGTCTCTCTCTCTCTCTCTCACCCCAGTCTCTCTCTCTCTCCCTCCCCAATCTCTCTCTCTCTCTCTCCCTCCCCAGTCTCTCTCTCTCTCTCTCCCCAGTCTCTCTCTCTCTCCCTCCCCAGTCTCTCTCTCTCTCCCTCCCCAGTCTCTCTCTATCCATCCCCAGTCTCTCTCTCTCCCTCCCTCCCCAGTCTCTCTCTCTCTCTCTCCCTCCCCAGTCTCTCTCTCTCTCCCTCCCCAGTCTCTCTCTCTCTCCCTCCCCAGTCTCTCTCTCTCTCCCTCCCCAGTCTCTCTCTCTCCCTCCCCAGTCTCTCTCTCTACCTCCCCAGTCTCTCTCTCTACCTCCCCAGTCTCTCTCTCTCTCTCCCTCCCCAGTCTCTCTCTCTCTCTCCCTCCCCAGTCTCTCTCTCTCCCTCCCCAGTCTCTCTCTCTCCCTCCCCAGTCTCTCTCTCTCTCTCCCTCCCCAGTCTCTCTCTCTCCCTCCCCAGTCTCTCTCTCTATCCATCCCCAGTCTCTCTCTTCCTCCCCAGTCTCTCTCTCTCTCCTCCCCAGTCTCTCTCTCTCTTCCTCCCCAGTCTCTCTCTCTCTCCCTCCCCAGTCTCTCTCTCTCTCCCTCCCCAGTCTCTCTCTCTCTCCCTCCCCAGTCTCTCTCTCTCTCCCTCCCCAGTCTCTCTCCCTCCCCAGTCTCTCTCTCCCTCCCCAGTCTCTCTCTCTCTCCCTCCCCAGTCTCTCTCTCTCTCCCTCCCCAGTCTCTCTCTCTCCCTCCCCAGTCTCTCTCTCTCCCCCTCCCCAGTCTCTCTCGCTCTCTCCCCCTCCCCAGTCTCTCTCTCTCTCTCCCCCTCCCCAGTCTCTCTCTCTCTCTCCCTCCCCAGTCTCTCTCTCTCTCTCTCCCTCCCCAGTCTCTCTCTCTCTCTCTCCCTCCCCAGTCTCTCTCTCTCTCTCTCCCTCCCCAGTCTCTCTCTCTCTCTCCCTCCCCAGTCTCTCTCTCTCTCTCCCTCCCCAGTCTCTCTCTCTCTCCCTCCCCAGTCTCTCTCTCTCTCTCTCCCTCCCCAGTCTCTCTCTCTCCCTCCCTCCCCAGTCTCTCTCTCTCTTCCTCCCCAGTCTCTCTCTCTTCCCTCCCCAGTCTCTCTCTCTCTTCCTCCCCAGTCTCTCTCTCTCTTCCTCCCCAGTCTCTCTCTCTCTATCCATCCCCAGTCTCTCTCTCTCCCTCCCCAGTCTCTCTCTCTCTCCCTCCCCAGTCTCTCTCTCTCTCCCTCCCCAGTCTCTCCCTCCCCAGTCTCTCTCTCTAACTCCCCAGTCTCTCTCTCTCTCTCCCTCCCCAGTCTCTCTCTCTCTCTCCCTCCCCAGTCTCTCTCGTCTCTCTCTCCCTCCCCAGTCTCTCTCTCTCCCACCCCAGTCTCTCTCTCACCCCAGTCTCTCTCTCTCCCTCCCCAGTCTCTCTCTCTATCCATCCCCAGTCTCTCTCTCTATCCATCCCCAGTCTCTCTCCCTCCCCAGTCTCTCTCTCTCCCTCCCCAGTCTCTCTCTCACTCTCTCTCCCTCCCCAGTCTCTCTCTCTCCCCAGTCTCTCACTCTCTCCCTCCCCAGTCTCTCTCTCTCCCTCCCAGTCTCTCTCTCTCTCCCTCCCCAGTCTCTCTCTCTCTCTCCCTCCCCAGTCTCTCTCTCTCTCTCCCCAGTCTCTCTCTCTCCCTCCCCAGTCTCTCTCTATCCATCCCCAGTCTCTCTCTCTCCCTCCCTCCCCAGTCTCTCTCTCTCTCTCTCTCACCCCAGTCCCTCTCTCTCTCTCTCTCTCCCTCCCCAGTCTCTCTCTCTCTCCCTCCCCAGTCTCTCTCTCTCGCTCCCTCCCCAGTCTCTCTCTCTCGCTCCCTCCCCAGTCTCTCTCTCTCGCTCCCTCCCTCCCTCCCCAGTCTCTCTCACCCCAGTCTCTCTCTCTATCCATCCCCAGTCTCTCTCTCTCCCTCCCTCCCCAGTCTCTCTCTCTCTCTCTCTCACCCCAGTCTCTCTCTCTCTCTCCCTCCCCAATCTCTCTCTCCCTCCCCAATCTCTCTCTCTCTCCCTTCCCCAGTCTCTCTCTCTCTCTCTCTCTCTCCCTCCCCAGTCTCTCTCTCTCTCTCCCTCCCCAGTCTCTCTCTCACCCCAGTCTCTCTCTCTCTCCCTCCCCAGTCTCTCTCTCTATCCATCCCCAGTCTCTCTCTCCCTCCCCAGTCTCTCTCTCTCTCTCCCTCCCCAGTCTCTCTCTCTCTCTCCCTCCCCAGTCTCTCTCTCTCCCTCCCCAGTCACTCTCTCTCCCTCCCCAGTCTCTCTCTCTCCCTCCCCAGTCTCTCTCTCTACCTCCCCAGTCTCTCTCTCTACCTCCCCAGTCTCTCTCTCTACCTCCCCAGTCTCTCTCTCTACCTCCCCAGTCTCTCTCTCTCCCTCCCCAGTCTCTCTCTCTCCCTCCCCAGTCTCTCTCTCTATCCATCCCCAGTCTCTCTCTCTATCCATCCCCAGTCTCTCTCTCTCTTCCTCCCCAGTCTCTCTCTCTCTTCCTCCCCAGTCTCTCTCTCTCTTCCTCCCCAGTCTCTCTCTCTCTTCCTCCCCAGTCTCTCTCTTCCTCCCCAGTCTCTCTCTTCCTCCCCAGTCTCTCTCTTCCTCCCCAGTCTCTCTCTCTCTCCCTCCCCAATCTCTCTCTCTCTCCCTCCCCAATCTCTCTCTCTCTCCCTCCCCAGTCTCTCTCTCTCTCCCTCCCCAGTCTCTCTCTCTCTCTCCCTCCCCAGTCTCTCTCTCACCCCAGTCTCTCTCTCTCTCCCTCCCCAGTCTCTCTCTCTATCCATCCCCAGTCTCTCTCCCTCCCCAGTCTCTCTCTCTCTCTCCCTCCCCAGTCTCTCTCTCTCTCTCTCCCCAGTCTCTCTCTCTCTCTCTCTCTCCCTCCCCAGTCTCTCTCTCTCCCTCCCCAGTCTCTCTCTCTCCCTCCCCAGTCTCTCTATCTCCCTCCCCAGTCTCTCTATCTCCCTCCCCAGTCTCTCTATCTCCCTCCCCAGTCTATCTCTCTCCCTCCCCAGTCTCTCTCTCTCTACCTCCCCAGTCTCTCTCTCTGCCTCCCCAGTCTCTCTCTCTGCCTCCCCAGTCTCTCTCTCTCCCTCCCCAGTCTCTCTCTCTCCCTCCCCAGTCTCTCTCTCTCCCTCCCCAGTCTCTCTCTCTCCCTCCCCAGTCTCTCTCTCTCTCCCTCCCCAGTCTCTCTCTCTCTCCCTCCCCAGTCTCTCTCTCTCTCCCTCCCCAGTCTCTCTCTCTCTCCCTCCCCAGTCTCTCTCTCTCTCCCTCCCCAGTCTCTCTCACTATCCATCCCCAGTCTCTCTCTCTCTCCCTCCCCAGTCTCTCTCTCCCTCCCCAGTCTCTCTCTCTCCCTCCCCAGTCTCTCTCTCTCTTCCTCCCCAGTCTCTCTCTCTCTTCCTCCCCAGTCTCTCTCTCTCTCCCTCCCCAGTCTCTCTCTCTCTCCCTCCCCAGTCTCTCTCTCTCTCCCTCCCCAGTCTCTCTCTCTCCCTCCCCAGTCTCTCTCTCTCTCCCTCCCCAGTCTCTCTCTCTCCCTCCCCAGTCTCTCTCTCTCTCCCTCCCCAGTCTCTCTCTCCCTCCCTCCCCAGTCTCTCTCTCCCTCCCTCCCCAGTCTCTCTCTCCCTCCCTCCCCAGTCTCTCTCTCTCTCTCCCTCCCCAGTCTCTCTCTCTCTCCCTCCCCAGTCTCTCTCTCTCTCCCTCCCCAGTCTCTCTCTCTCTCCCTCCCCAGTCTCTCTCTCTCCCTCCCCAGTCTCTCTCTCTCTCCCTCCCCAGTCTCTCTCTCTGTCCCTCCCCAGTCTCTCTCTCTTCCTCCCCAGTCTCTCTCTCTATCCATCCCCAGTCTCGCTCTCTCTCCCTCCCCAGTCTCTCTCTCTCCCTCCCCAGTCTCTCTCTCTCTCCCTCCCCAGTCTCTCTCTCTCCCTCCCCAGTCTCTCTCTCTCCCTCCCCAGTCTCTCTCTCTCCCTCCCCAGTCTCTCTCTCTCCCTCCCCAGTCTCTCTCTCTCCCTCCCCAGTCTCTCTCTCTCCCTCCCCAGTCTCTCTCTCTCCCTCTCCAGTCTCTCTCCCTCTCTCCAGTCTCTCTCTCTCCCTCCCCAGTCTCTCTCTCTCCCTCCCAGTCTCTCTCTCTCCCTCCCCAGTCTCTCTCCCTCTCCCCAGTCTCTCTCTCTCTCTATCCATCCCCAGTCTCTCTCTCTCTCCCTCCCCAGTCTCTCTCTCTCCCTCCCCAGTCTCTCTCTCTCTCTCCCTCCCCAGTCTCTCTCTCACTCCCCAGTCTCTCTCTCTCCCTCCCCAGTCTCTCTCTCTCCCTCCCCAGTCTCTCTCTCTCCCTCCCCAGTCTCTCTCTCTCCCTCCCAGTCTCTCTCTCTCCCTCCCCAGTCTCTCTCTCCTCTCCCGTCTCTCTCTCCTCCAGTCTCTCTCTCTCCCTCTCTCTCTCCTTCTCCTCTCTCGCTCTCTCTCCCTCCCAGTCTCTCTCTCTCTCCCAGTCTCTCTCTCTCCTCTCTCTCTCCCAGTCTCTCTCTCTCTCCTCCCGTCTCTCTCCTCTCCCTCAGTCTCTCTCTCTCCTCAGTCTCTCTCTCTCTCCCAGTCTCTCTCTCTCCTCCAGTCTCTCTCTCTCCTCCAGTCTCTCTCCTCTCTCCTCTCTCTCTCTCCCAGTCTCTCTCTCTCCCTCCCAGTCTCTCTCCTCCCTCTCTCTCTCTCTCAGTCTCTCTCTCTCCTCTCTCCAGTCTCTCTCCCTCTCTCCGTCTCTCTCTCTCCTCCCCAGTCTCTCTCTCTCCCTCCCAGTCTCTCTCTCTCTCTCCATCCAGTCTCTCTCTCTCTCCTCCCCTCTCTCTCTCTCCTCCCCAGTCTCTCTCTCTCTCCCTCCCAGTCTCTCTCTCTCTCCTCCCCAGTCTCTCTCTCTCTCCTCCCCAGTCTCTCTCTCTCTCTCTCCCAGTCTCTCTCTCTCCTCCCTCCAGTCTCTCTCTCTCCTCCCCAGTCTCTCTCTCTCCTCCCAGTCTCTCTCTCCTCCCTCCCAGTCTCTCTCTCTCTCCCTCCCAGTCTCTCTCCTCTCCCTCCCATCTCTCTCTCCCTCCCTCCTCCCCAGTCTCTCTCTCTCTCCTCCCCAGTCTCTCTCCCTCTCCCTCCCCAGTCTCTCTCTCTCTCTCCAGTCTCCTCTCCCTCTCTCTCCTCCCCAGGTCTCTCTCCCTCCCCAGTCTCTCTCTCTCTCTCCATCCCAGTCTCTCTCTCTCTCCCTCCCCAGTCTCTCTCTCGTCCTCCTCCCAGTCTCTCTCTCTCTCCCTCCCCAGTCTCTCTCTCTCTCTATCCATCCCCAGTCTCTCTCCTCTCCCTCCCCAGTCTCTCTCTCTCCTCCCCAGTCTCTCTCTCTCCCTCCCAGTCTCTCTCTCTCTCTCCCTCCCCAGTCTCTCCTCTCTCCCTCCCCAGTCTCTCTCTCTCCCTCCCCAGTCTCTCTCTCTCTCTCCTCCCAGTCTCTCTCTCTCTCCTCCCAGTCTCTCTCTCTCTCCCTCCCAGTCTCTCTCTCTCTCCCTCCCCAGTCTCTCTCTCTCCCTCCCCAGTCTCTCTCTCTCTCCCTCCCAGTCTCTCTCTCTCCCTCCCCAGTCTCTCTCTCTCTCCCTCCCCAGTCTCTCTCTCCTCTCCCTCCCCAGTCTCTCTCCCTCTCCCTCCCAGTCTCTCTCTCTCTCCCTCCCCAGTCTCTCTCTCTCTCCTCCCAGTCTCTCTCTCTCTCTCCATCCCAGTCTCTCTCTCCTCTCTCTCCTCCCCAGTCTCTCTCTCTCTCCTCCCAGTCTCTCTCTCTCCTCCCAGTCTCTCTCTCTCCCTCCCCAGTCTCTCTCTCTCCCTCCCCAGTCTCTCTCTCTCCCTCCCCAGTCTCTCTCTCTCTCCCTCCCCAGTCTCTCTCTCTCTCCCTCCCCAGTCTCTCTCCCTCTCCCCTCCCCAGTCTCTCTCCTCTCCTCCCTCCCAGTCTCTCTCTCTCTCCCTCCCCAGTCTCTCTCTCTCTCCTCCCAGTCTCTCTCTCTCCTCCAGTCTCTCTCCTCTCCCTCCCCAGTCTCTCTCTCTCCCTCCCCAGTCTCTCTCTCTCTCTATCCATCCCCAGTCTCTCTCTCTCTCTCCTCCCAGTCTCTCTCTCTCCTCCCCAGTCTCTCTCTCTCTCCTCCCCAGTCTCTCTCTCCTCCCAGTCTCTCTCCCTCCCCAGTCTCTCTCTCTCTCCCTCCCCAGTCTCTCTCTCTCCCTCCCAGTCTCTCTCTCTCTCCCTCCCAGTCTCTCTCTCTCTCTCCTCCCCAGTCTCTCTCCTCTCCCTCCCCAGTCTCTCTCTCTCTCCCTCCCCAGTCTCTCTCTCTCTCCTCCCAGTCTCTCTCTCTCTCTCTCCCCAGTCTCTCTCTCTCTCCCTCCCCAGTCTCTCTCTCTCCCTCCCCAGTCTCTCTCTCTCTCTCCTCCCCAGTCTCTCTCTCTCCCTCCCCAGTCTCTCCTCTCTCCTCCCCAGTCTCTCTCTCTCTCTCCTCCCCAGTCTCTCTCTCTCTCCCTCCCAGTCTCTCTCCCTCTCCCTCCCAGTCTCTCTCCTCTCTCTCCCTCCCAGTCTCTCTCTCTCCCTCCCCAGTCTCTCTCTCTCTCTCCTCCCCAGTCTCTCTCTCTCCTCCCAGTCTCTCTCCTCTCCTCCCCAGTCTCTCTCTCTCTCCCTCCCAGTCTCTCTCTCTCTCCCTCCCCAGTCTCTCTCTCTCTCTCCCAGTCTCTCCTCCCTCCCCAGTCTCTCTCTCTCCTCCCCAGTCTCTCTCTCTCCTCCCCCAGTCTCTCTCTCTCCCTCCCCATCTCTCTCTCTCTCCTCCCAGTCTCTCTCTCTCCCTCCCCAGTCTCTCTCTCTGTCCCTCCCCAGTCTCTCTCTCTCTCCCTCCCAGTCTCTCTCTCTCTCTCTCCCCAGTCTCTCTCTCTCTCTCTCTCCTCCCCAGTCTCTCTCTCTCTCTCTCCCTCCCAGTTCTCTCTCTCCTCCCAGTCTCTCTCTCTCCCTCCCCAGTCTCTCTCTCTCCCTCCCCAGTCTCTCTCTCTCCCTCCCAGTCTCTCTCTCTCCCTCCCAGTCTCCTCTCTACCTCCCCAGTCTCTCTCTCTACCTCCCAGTCTCTCTCTCTCCTCCCCAGTCTCTCTCTCTCCTCCCAGTCTCTCTCTCTTCCTCCCAGTCTCTCTCTCTCTCCTCCCCAGTCTCTCTCTTCCTCAGTCTCTCTCCTCCCAGTCTCTCTCTTCCTCCCAGTCTCTCTCTCCTCCCAGTCTCTCTCTCTCTCCTCCCCATCTCTCTCTCTCCTCCCATCTCTCTCTCCCCCAGTCTCTCTCTCTCTCCTCCCCAGTCTCTCTCTCTCTCCATCCCCAGTCTCTCTCCCTCCCCAGTCTCTCTCTCTCTCTCCCTCCCCAGTCTCTCTCTCTCTCCTCTCTCTCTCTCTCTCCTCCCAGTCTCTCTCTCTATCCCTCCCCAGTCTCTCTCTCTCCCTCCCAGTCTCTCTATCTCCCTCCCCAGTCTCTCTCTCTCCCTCCCCAGTCTCTCTCTCTCCCTCCCAGTCTCTCTCTCTCTACCTCCCCAGTCTCTCTCTCTCCCTCCCCAGTCTCTCTCTCTCCCTCCCCAGTCTCTCTCTCTCCTCCCCAGTCTCTCTCTCTACCTCCCAGTCTCTCTCTCTCCCTCCCAGTCTCTCTCTCTCCTCCCAGTCTCTCTCTCTCCCTCCCAGTCTCTCTCTCTCCCTCCCCAGTCTCTCTCTCTCCCTCCCCAGTCTCTCTCTCTCCCTCCCCAGTCTCTCTCTCTCCCTCCCCAGTCTCTCTCTCTCTCCCTCCCCAGTCTCTCTCTCTCTCCCTCCCCAGTCTCTCTCTCTCCCTCCCCAGTCTCTCTCTCTCTCTCCCTCCCCAGTCTCTCTCTCTCTCTCCCTCCCCAGTCTCTCTCTCCTCTCCCTCCCCAGTCTCTCTCTCTCTCTCCCTCCCCAGTCTCTCTCTCTCCCCAGTCTCTCCTCTCTCCCTCCCCAGTCTCTCTCTCTCTCCCTCCCAGTCTCTCTCTCCTCCCCAGTCTCTCTCTCTCTCTCCCCAGTCTCTCTCTCTCTCCCTCCCCAGTCTCTCTCTCTCTCCCTCCCCAGTCTCTCTCTCTCCCTCCCCAGTCCTCTCTCTCTCCCTCCCCAGTCTCTCTCTCTCCCTCCCCAGTCTCTCTCTCTCCCTCCCCAGTCTCTCTCTCTCCCTCCCCAGTCTCTCCTCTCCCTCCCCAGTCTCTCTCTCTCTCCCTCCCCAGTCTCTCTCTCTCCCTCCCCAGTCTCTCTCTCCCTCCCCAGTCACTCTCCCTCTCTCCAGTCTCTCTCCCTCTCCCAGTCTCTCTCTCCCTCCCCAGTCTCTCTCTCCCTCCCCAGTCTCTCTCTCTCTCTATCCATCCCCAGTCTCTCTCTCTCCCTCCCCAGTCTCTCTCTCTCCCTCCCCAGTCTCTCTCTCCCTCTCCCTCCCCAGTCTCTCTCCTCTCCCTCCCCAGTCTCTCTCTCTCTCCTCCCCAGTCTCTCTCTCTCTCCCTCCCCAGTCTCTCTCTCTCTCCCTCCCCAGTCTCTCTCTCTCCCTCCCCAGTCTCTCTCCTCTCCCTCCCCAGTCTCTCTCCCTCTCTCCAGTCCTCTCTCCCTCTCTCCAGTCTCTCTCCCTCCCCAGTCTCTCTCTCCCCTCCCCAGTCTCTCTCTCTCTCTCCCTCCCCAGTCTCTCTCTCTCCTCCCAGTCTCTCTCGCTCTCCCTCCCCAGTCTCTCTCTCTCCCTCCCCAGTCTCTCTCTCTCCTCCCAGTCCCCAGTCTCTCGTCTCTCTCTCCCTCCCCAGTCTCTCTCCCTCTCCCTCCCAGTCTCTCTCTCTCCTCCCAGTCTCTCTCCCTCTCCTCCCAGTCTCTCTCGCTCTCCCCTCCCCAGTCTCTCTCTCTCTCCCTCCCAGTCTCTCTCTCTCGCCTCCCTGTCTCTCTCTCCTCCTCCCCAGTCTCTCTCTCTCTGTCTCTCCCCCAGTCTC
>NC_092735.1:32013729-32085053 GCF_047496885.1 Scyliorhinus torazame
TACCCCCATCTCTGGCTCAGTAAAGGCTTAATTACCTGCAAATGCTCGCATTCAAAGCATCGTTTTGCATCTTTGACTTTGTCTATATATATGTTTCTGGAACAGACCTCTTCATTCACCTGAGGAAGGAGCAGTGCTCCGAAAGCTAGTGACATCGAAACAAACCTGTTGGACTTTAACCTGGTGTTGTAAGACTTCTTACAAAAGAATAGAGAGAGACTACGCCTTCCATGTGGGCAATGCAGCGGCTAGAGCGCATCATTGGCTCCCAAAACAACACTTCGTTTTAGTTTAAGTTTTCTTTTAATCCTGATCAGGACTGCTGGGACACTGGGCGGGTTGGGAGGAGCCAGACGTTACGCAAGGTTGCATTCTGTAATAAAGGAACTACCACAAAAAGGACGGGCGTCTGGTTTTATACTTCAACACACTGTGTGGGATTCAATTCTCATTGTGTTGCTCCGGATTCCATTTCCCTAACACCCACTGTGGTATATCCTTCACTGACCTCTCTTCCTCGTCATCTTCGTCGCCCATGGCATCATCAATGGCGTCATTCATCATTTCCTCCTTCATATCCATGATCTCCGACTGCTTCTCAAACTCCATCATGATCTTCTGAATCTGAGGCAGTTTCAACTGCAACATGGGAGAACAGGATTGGGGAGGGAATTAAGGTCAGTAGCTCTTGTGCGGCAGGAAATCCGGGTACCTAAGTAGCGATTACCCACACTGCGTTTGGTCTAAATATGTGGTCGAAACCATGTGCCATCCCTACAGTTCCTCCCAAAAGCAAAAGCAGCGATCTTAAGCTTCGGTCACAACTGCAGGATAACTAAGCCCCTTGTCAAAAATAAATAGTGCAAATCGCGCATTCTGAAATGAAGGCTAAAAAGCCCCAATGAACCCTGGTTACTGGAATAAACAATATTACCAATCACAGCATCGGAAGAGAAAAGGCAGTTAAGTTATCTCATCTTATCCCTTTCTAGATGGATGGAAAGCTGGTTAGCAGAAAGGAAGCAAAAATTTGGAACAAATAGGTCTTTTTCGGATTGCCAGGCAGTGACTAGTGGGGTACCGCATGGATCTGTGCTAGGTCCGCAACTGTTCATCTGTGCTAGGTCCCCAACTGTTCACATTATATATTAATGATTTGGGCGAGGGAACTAAATGTGTTATCTCCAAATTTGCAGATGATACAAAGCTGGGTGGAGGGTGAGCTGTGAGGAGGATGCAAAGATACTTCAGCGGGATTTGGACAGGCTGAGTGAGTGGGCATATGCATGGCAGATGCAGTATAATGTGGATAAATGTGAGGTTATCCACTTTGGTAGCAAAAATTGGAAGGCAGATTATTTGAATTGGTGTAAATTGAGAGAGGTGGATACTCAGCGAGACCTTGGTGTCCTCGTGCATCAGACGCTGAAAGGAAGCGTGCTGGTACAGCAGGCTGTAAAGAAGGCAAATGGTATGTTGGCCTTCATAGCGAGAGGATGTGAATATAGGAATAGAGATATTTTACTGCAATTATACAGGGTGTTGCTGTGGCCATAGCTGGAGTATTGTGTGCAGTTTTGGTGTCCTTATTTGAGGAAGGATGTTCTTGCTATGGAGGGAGTGTAGCGAGGGTTTACCAGGCTGAATCCTGGGATGGCGGGACTGTCTAATGAGGAGAGACTAAGTCGGTTAGGATTATATTCATTGGAGTTTAGAAGAGTGAGAGGGGATCTCATAGAAACTTATAAAATTCTAACAGGATCAGACAGGGTAGATTCAGAAAGAATGTTCCTGAGTGGGGGAGCCCAGAGCCAGGGGTCCTAGTTTGAGGATAAGGGGTAAACCTTTTGGGACTGAGGCGAGGAGAAATGTCTTCACCCAGAGAGCGGTGAATCTGTGGAATTCACTCCCACAGAAAGTAGCTGAGGCCAAAATGTTGTCGAATTTCAAGAAGGAAATAAATATAGCTCTTGGAGCTAAAGGGATCAAGGGATATGGGAGGAAGGCAGGAGAAGGGTATTGAACTTGATGATCAGCTGTGATCATGATGAATAGTGGAGCAGGCTTGAAGGGCGGAATGGCCTCCTCCTGCTTGTCTTCTATGTTTCTATGTAAATGTTGGTAAATGAATTGCCCATTCCCAGCATTTTTCAAAATTCACTCCAGGAGGTACCTTAAATCCCTCAGCATCTCTGCAGCCACCATGAGTCTCACAACTCTGAATGACCCATTGCTCTGATGCCTTGTACATGGCAGCAACCAAATCCCTGGGAGAAAGTTCCAGCTCTCTAATTCCTCTCCTGCAACACACACTCTCTCACTCCCCTCACAACCGACACTTGCTCACTCCAGCAGTAACAAAGGTATGGGCGGGTCCTATCTTACCTGCTGGTTCATGGTGGCCATGGCCTTAGTGACGCCCTTCATTGCCTGGGCCATGGTGTTGTTGGATTTCAGCGTCTGGATCTTCAGGGACACCGCCTGGATGTTCGCCTTCATCATGATAAATTTCTTCACGTAGCGCCGTGTCCGCACCAAGTCTTTCGCCATTATCTTAACTGCGTCCTAGGATTTGGGAAAAAACAGAGAGGATCATAAGCGAAGTTTGGAACTGCTCAGATAATCACCAGATTTACAGACGTAGAAACAGGCCATTCAGCCCAAATGGTCCATGCTGTTATTTTTACTCCACACGAGCCTCCTCCCTCCCTATCAACCTATCTTCCTATTCCTTTCTCCCTCCTGTACCTCTCTGGTTTCTCTTTGAACATACAAAATAGGGGCAGAAATAGGCCATTTCGCTCGGTGAGCCTGCTCCACCTGCCATTCAGTATGTTCATGGCTTACGTGGTGTCGAGTTCTACATTCACATCTACCCCCGATCCCCTTGCCTAATAAGAATCTATCTCTGCCTTAAACATATCCAACGATCCCGGCCTCCACCGCCTTCTGAAACAGAGGTCCAAAGTCACACAACCCTCCGAGAAATAATTTCTCCTCATCTCAGTCCTGAAAGGGTGACCCCTGATTTTAAAACAGTGCCCTCTGTTTCTGGACTCACCCACAAGAGGAAACATCATTTCCAAGTCCACCTTGTCAAGGTTGTTCAGGATAATATGCACTTCAATCAAGTCATCCTTTACTCTTCTAAACTCCAGTGGAAGCAAAACCAATACGTCCACCCTTTCCTCACAAGACGACCCGTTCATTCCAGGTATTAATTTGGTAAACCTCCTCTGAACTGCCTCCAATGCATAATAATAATAATCTTGATTGTCACAATTAGGCTTACATTAACACTGCAATGAAGTTACTGTGAAAATCCCCTAGTCGCCACATTCCGGCGTCTGTTCGGGTACACTGAGGGAGAATTCAGAATGTCCAATTCACCTGACAGCACGTCTTTCAGGACTTGTGGGAGGAAACCGGAGCACCCAGAGGAAACCCACGCAGACACGGGGAGAACGTGCAGACTCCGCACAGACAGTGACCCAAGACGGGAATCGCATCCGGGACCCCAGGCGTTATGAAGCAACGGTGCTAACCACTGTGCTACCGTGCCGCCCATTGCTGAAATTTCTGTCTTGGTGGCTTAAAATAGGAATCAAAAGAATTACGACGATTAGACCTGGAACCACCATTCCAGATTACCCAAGGCATGTTCAACTCATTACAATGCAACTGTGACGCATATCGTCATCTTGAATTCCCGTACTCGAAAGTGGCAAGAAGCTACCTGCCACGAAAGAATTCCTCAACATCCTCTCTCACTCGTACCATCTGCCCTTGTTTCGCCATTTTCTTAATGTCAGCTATGATTTTCTTCTCCTGCTGCTCCAGTTTCTGCCGCTCCGGTCCAGTTCCCGCATGGCCCGATTCAGGGCCCGCTGGTTCTGCCGTAGCATCTCCTCCGGGGTCTTTCTCCTACCGAATATGGCATTCATGGTGCTTCAGTGAGCTGCAGGAGGGAGGGAGGGAAAGCAGCAAGAGGGGGTCAGCACAGTTTACCAGGCAGCGCTGTCCTTTCAACAGAGAAAAATTACAATTCTCACGCAGGCTTTCCGGTTTCCACAAAGGAAGGAATCACTTGAATTTACAGAGCCTTTCTCAATGTCCCAAAACACTTGAGCCAGTGGTGTATCCTTATTGTCGGAGACATCAACCAATTTGCACACAGCAAGCTCCCACAAACATCAACGTGACAATGACCAGATTATATATATGTATATATATATATATATTTTAAATGTGAGTTGAGGGATAAATATTGGCCAGGCCACTGGGGAGAACTCCCCAGCTCTTAGTGCCATGGGATCTTTTACAAGCAGCTCAGTTTGACTTGTTCCCCAAAAGGCAGCACCTCTGGGAGTGCAGCACTCCATCAGCTCTGCACTGGGAGAGGCGGCACGGATTGGGTACTCAGGCCGAGAGAGTGGAGGCTTCCTGGAATAGGATGCAACCCACAGAACCGTGATGGATCCTGAAAAACCACCGAAAACAAACACCCCCCCACTTCTACCAGAAGAGGGGCATTCAACCCTGCAGGTTAGCGTCCTGGGGAGGGGGAAGAGGGCTGAAGGGAGAGATAGTGGTGAGGGGGCGGGATGGTGAGAGGAGGGGGGGGCGGGGGGGGGGGGGGGGGGGAGAAGCAGGGGGATGGTGAGGGGGCAGGATGGTGAGGGGGCAGGATGGTGAGGGGGCAGGATGGTGAGGGGGCAGGATGGTGAGGGGGCAGGATGGTGAGGGGGCAGGATGGTGAGGGGGCAGGATGGTGAGGGGGCAGGATGGTGAGGGGGCAGGATGGTGAGGGGGCAGGATGGTGAGGGGGCAGGATGGTGAGGGGGCAGGATGGTGAGGGGGCAGGATGGTGAGGGGGCAGGATGGTGAGGGGGCAGGATGGTGAGGGGGCAGGATGGTGAGGGGGCAGGATGGTGAGGGGGCAGGATGGTGAGGGGGCAGGATGGTGAGGGGGCAGGATGGTGAGGGGGCAGGATGGTGAGGGGGCAGGATGGTGAGGGGGCAGGATGGTGAGGGGGCAGGATGGTGAGGGGGCAGGATGGTGAGGGGGCAGGATGGTGAGGGGGCGGATGGTGAGGGGGCGGATGGTGAGGAGGGGGAGGGGGAGGAGGGGGAGGGGGAGGAGGGGGGAGGGGGAAGAGGGTGAGGAGGGGATGGTGAGGTGGATGGTGAGAGGGAGGTGAGGTGAGGGGAGCAGGGGGGTGGTGAGGGGGAGCAGGGGGTGGTGAGGGGGAGCAGGGGGGTGGTGAGGGGGAGCAGGGGGTGGTGAGGGGAGCAGGGGGGTGGTGAGGGGGAGCAGGGGGGTGGTGAGGGGGAGCAGGGGGGTGGTGAGGGGGAGCAGGGGGTGGTGAGGGGGAGCAGGGGGGTGGTGAGGGGGAGCAGGGGGGTGGTGAGGGGGAGCAGGGGGGTGGTGAGGGGGAGCAGGGGGGTGGTGAGGGGGAGCAGGGGGGTGGTGAGGGGGAGCAGGGGGGTGGTGAGGGGGAGCAGGGGGGTGGTGAGGGGGAGCAGGGGGGTGGTGAGGGGGAGCAGGGGGGTGGTGAGGGGGAGCAGGGGGGTGGTGAGGGGGAGCAGGGGGGTGGTGAGGGGGAGCAGGGGGGTGGTGAGGGGGAGCAGGGGGGTGGTGAGGGGGAGCAGGGGGGTGGTGAGGGGAGCAGGGGGGTGGTGAGGGGGAGCAGGGGGGTGGTGAGGGGGAGCAGGGGGGTGGTGAGGGGGAGCAGGGGGTGGTGAGGGGGAGCAGGGGGGTGGTGAGGGGGAGCAGGGGGGTGGTGAGGGGGAGCAGGGGGGTGGTGAGGGGGAGCAGGGGGGGTGGTGAGGGGGAGCAGGGGGGTGGTGAGGGGGAGCAGGGGGGTGGTGAGGGGGAGCAGGGGGGTGGTGAGGGGGAGCAGGGGGGTGGTGAGGGGGAGCAGGGGGGTGGTGAGGGGGAGCAGGGGGGTGGTGAGGGGGAGCAGAGGGGTGGTGAGGGGGAGCAGGGGGGTGGTGAGGGGGAGCAGGGGGGTGGTGAGGGGGAGCAGGGGGGTGGTGAGGGGGAGCAGGGGGGTGGTGAGGGGGAGCAGGGGGGTGGTGAGGGGGAGCAGGGGGGTGGTGAGGGGGAGCAGGGGGGTGGTGAGGGGGAGCAGGGGGGTGGTGAGGGGGAGCAGGGGGGTGGTGAGGGGGAGCAGGGGGGTGGTGAGGGGGAGCAGGGGGGTGGTGAGGGGGAGCAGGGGGGTGGTGAGGGGGAGCAGGGGGGTGGTGAGGGGGAGCAGGGGGGTGGTGAGGGGGAGCAGGGGGGTGGTGAGGGGGAGCAGGGGGGTGGTGAGGGGGAGCAGGGGGGTGGTGAGGGGGAGCAGGGGGGTGGTGAGGGGGAGCAGGGGGGTGGTGAGGGGGGAGCAGGGGGGTGGTGAGGGGGAGCAGGGGGGTGGTGAGGGGAGCAGGGGGGTGGTGAGGGGGAGCAGGGGGGTGGTGAGGGGGAGCAGGGGGGTGGTGAGGGGGAGCAGGGGGGTGGTGAGGGGGAGCAGGGGGGTGGTGAGGGGGAGCAGGGGGGTGGTGAGGGGGAGCAGGGGGGTGGTGAGGGGGAGCAGGGGGGTGGTGAGGGGGAGCAGGGGGGTGGTGAGGGGGAGCAGGGGTGGTGAGGGGGAGCAGGGGGGTGGTGAGGGGGAGCAGGGGGGTGGTGAGGGGGAGCAGGGGGGTGGTGAGGGGGAGCAGGGGGGTGGTGAGGGGGAGCAGGGGGGTGGTGAGGGGGAGCAGGGGGGTGGTGAGGGGGAGCAGGGGGGTGGTGAGGGGGAGCAGGGGGGTGGTGAGGGGGAGCAGGGGGGTGGTGAGGGGGAGCAGGGGGGTGGTGAGGGGGAGCAGGGGGGGTGGTGAGGGGGAGCAGGGGGGTGGTGAGGGGGAGCAGGGGGGTGGTGAGGGGGAGCAGGGGGGTGGTGAGGGGGAGCAGGGGGGTGGTGAGGGGGAGCAGGGGGGTGGTGAGGGGGAGCAGGGGGTGGTGAGGGGGAGCGGGGGTGGTGAGGGGGAGCGGGGGGGTGGTGAGGGGGAGCAGGGGGGTGGTGAGGGGGAGCAGGGGGGAATGGTGAGGAGGGGATGGTGAGGGGGGGAGGGGATGATGAGGAGGGGATGGTGAGGGGGAGGATGGGGATGGTGAGGGGGACGGGAGGATGAGGGGGCAGGATGGGGGGGACAGTGAGGAGGGGGGGGGGGAAGGGGCGGTGAGGGGGGGGGACACGGTGAGGGGGGAAGGGACGGTGAGGGGGGGGGGAGTGGCGGTGGGGGGGGGGGGGGGGGAAAGGCGGGATGGGGGGGGGGCGGTGGTGAGGCGGGGGGGCGGTGGTGAGGGGGGGCGGTGGTGAGGGGGAGCAGGGGGGGTGGTGAGGGGGAGCAGGGGGGAATGGTGAGGAGGGGATGGGGATGGTGAGGGGGACGGGAGGATGAGGGGGCAGGATGGGGATGGTGGAGGGGGGGGGGGACAGTGAGGAGGGGGGGGGAAGGGGCGGTGAGGGGGGGAAGGGGCGGTGAGGGGGGGACACGGTGAGGGGGGAAGGGACGGTGAGGGGGGGGGGGGAGTGGCGGTGGGGGGGGCGGTGGTGAGGCGGGGGGGCGGTGGTGAGGCGGGGGGGCGGTGGTGAGGGGGGGGCGGTGGTGAGGGGGGGCGGGGTTTAAGCTGACCCCTCTGCCCGAGCTGACCTCCCCCTCCCCCCGGGCGGACCTGTCTCTCACACTCCTGGGACTCCGGTGGGCTCGGGGCCTCTGCTTCCTGTTGTTGTCGATGACTTCACCGGCGCCTCCGGCCAATGGGAAAGGTCGGCCGCAGTGACGTACTGCCGGCGGATGACATCACGCGTCACCGACGTAATCTCTCCACCCCGCGCAGGCGCAGATCCCGGTAGCATGCCCGGCCAGCAGAGCGCGCAGGCACAGTGCCGGCAGCCGGACCGGCCAGCAGTGCGCATGCGCAGTGCCTCAATCTGGGCCAGTCTGGCAGTAGCATTGGGCAGCGACTGTGTCTGCAACTAATAATAATAATAATCTTTATTGTCACAAGTAACTTTATTGAAGCCTACTTGTGACAATAAACAATTATTATTATTAGGATCTGTGGTGTTGGGTGTTCTAACACACAGAAGAGCCAACACAGTTGCATATGGTACAACACTTGTTTATTTAAACTTGCTATTTACAACTTGGTCTTTGCACTCTGCACGAGGGGGGCTCCCTGCTTGTGGTGTTTCAACAGCTCTTTCATGCTTCCTTCTCCCCAGACCTACTGACCTCCAGGTGTCGTGCTCGTGCTTTTTATGTGGTTGGTGTTCTTGTCTGTGATTGGTTGTGGTGTTGTGTACTCTGATTTGCCTGTTAGTGTGTCCATCATGATGTGTGTGTTTGAATATCATGACATCCCCCCTTTTTACAAAGATATGTGCCTACGTGGTAATAAATATGATCGTGACGTGAGTGCATCTAAGAGTGTGTGTGTGTCGTGTGCAGCATGTGTCTATGACGGAACTATGTACAAGGGGCGATGTCGAGTGCGTCACATGAATCCAGTTGTACCATAACATAACAGAAATGCGAACGAGAGAAGAAGAAAAAAAATTTTGAACAGTTGTCCAGTCAGACGACATCTGGAACGATAAACAACAACAGGTTATCATGTAAAATTGTCCAACTTATTAAACATATGAACTGTATTATAAGTCCATTCTAATGGGTTTGCGACGAATTCGGGTTGACCGCCTTAAGGGTGGATCAAGAACCACCGGCTGCTGTGCAGGCATGGCCATGGGTGGCGATGGAAAGGGCGTGATGTGCGGCAGCTCCACAAAGTCATCCTCGGAAGCCTGTTGAGGATCTGGCGTGTTGTGTGGCTGTGAACGTGGAAGTCGGCGAAGGGCGCGCCGATTGCGGCGACGCACGGAACCATCCGGCATGCGAACCAGGAACGAGCGGGGAGCCACTTGTCGGAGGACTTCGGCCGGTGCTGACCAGCCACCATACGGTTGATGGACGCGTACTTTGTCTCCGGAGGACAGGGGGGGCAGGTCCGTCGCTCGTGTGTCGTACCGACCTTTCTGGCGATCACGCTGCAGTTGCATGTCCCGAAGAACCGCCTCATGGTCTGTTGTCGGTGCCAGGACGGAAGGTACCGTCGTCCTGAGGGAGCGACCCATTAGTAGCTGCGCTGGCGAGAGGCCCGTGGATAACGGGGCCGATCGATAGGCCAGCAAGGCAAGGTTAAAGTCCGATCCGGCATCAGCCGCCTTGCACAGGAGCCGCTTTGCGATGTGGACACCCTTTTCAGCCTTCCCGTTCGATTGTGGATGCAGAGGGCTGGATGTCACATGAGTGAAACCATATGCTGCGGCAAAGGACGACCATTCACGGCTGGCAAAACAAGGTCCATTGTCTGACATGACAGTCCTTGGAATGCCATGGCGAGCAAACGTTTCCTTGCAGGCCCCAATGACTGCGGACGACGTCAGATCATGGAGAGGCATGACTTCCGGGTAGTTTGAGAAGTAGTCTATAATAACAATGTAATCTCTGCCGAGCGCGTGAAATAGGTCAACACCCACCTTCGCCCAGGGGGACGTCACCATCTCGTGTGGTAGAAGTGTTTCCGGAGGTTGCGCCGGCTGAAACCTCTGACAGGTTGTGCAGTTGAGCACCATGTTGGCTATGTCTTCATTAATACCCGGCCAATATACCGCCGCCCGGGCCCTTCGTCTGCATTTTTCGACACCCAAGTGGCCTTCGTGTAGTTGACGAAGAATCATCTGGCGCACACTGTGTGGAATGACGATCCTATGCGATTTCATAAGGACCCCGTCTATATTGGTGAGATCATCTCGCACATTGTAAAACTGGGGGCACTGCCCTTTTAGCCACCCTTCCGTCATGTGGCGCATCACTCGCTGCAGCAGAGGGTCAGTCGCCGTCTCTGCGCGTATGTGGGCCAGACAAGGATCATCAGCTGGCATATTTGCTGCTGTCAGAGTCACGTGTGCCTCAATTTGACGCACGAACCCCTCCGCATCTGGTGGTGTGCTCACTGCTCGGGAAAGAGTGTCCGCCACTATGAGTTCCTTCCCCGGAGTGTAGATCAGTTCAAAATCGTACCTCCTGAGTTTGAGTAAGATGCGCTGGAGGCGAGGAGTCATGTCGTTCAGGTCTTTGTTAATGATGTTGACCAGGGGGCGGTGGTCAGTTTCGACCGTGAATCGTGGCAGGCCATACACATAGTCGTGGAACTTGTCCAGTCCAGTTAACAAGCCCAGGCATTCTTTTTCGATTTGCGCGTAGCGCTGTTCGGTAGGGGTCATGGCTCGTGAGGCATACGCAACCGGGGCCCATGATGACGTGCTGTCTTTTTGCAGGAGTACCGCTCCAATACCAGATTGGCTGGCGTCTGTTGAGATCTTTGTAGGGCGAGTCGCGTCAAAGAAGGCCAGCACTGGTGCCGTGACCAGTTTGTGCTTGAGCTCCTCCCATTCCTGCTGATGCGACTGGTGCCAGTTGAATTCCGTCGATTTTTTTACGAGATGGCGCATGTTTGTTGTATGAGAAGCCAGGTTGGGAATGAACTTCCCAAGGAAGTTGACCATGCCCAGGAATCTTAAGACAGCCTTCTTGTCAGCCGGTCGTGGCATGGCTGTGATGGCGCTAACCTTGTCTGCATCGGGACGGACCCCGGACCTTGAGATGTGGTCCCCGAGGAATTTCAGCTCCGTCTGGCCGAAAGCACACTTCGCACGGTTGAGACGCAGGCCATTTTGCCGTATGCGGGTGAAGACACGTCGAAGACGATGCATGTGTTCCTGCGGAGTGGTGGACCAAATGATGATATCGTCCACATATACACGTACCCCTTCGATGCCTTCCATCATCTGCTCCATAATGCGGTGGAATACTTCAGATGCCGAAATGATGCCGAATGGCATCCGGTTGTAGCAGAATCTGCCAAAAGGGGTGTTGAATGTGCATAGTCTTCGGCTGGCCGGGTCCAGTTGGATCTGCCAGAATCCTTTGGACGCATCCAATTTAGTGAATATGTTGGCTCGCGCCATCTCGCTGGTGAGGTCTTCTCGTTTTGGGATGGGATAGTGTTCCCGCATGATGTTGTTGTTCAGATCTTTTGGATCTATACATATACGGAGCTCGCCAGAGGGCTTCTTTACACAGACCATGGAGCTGACCCATGGCGTGGGCTCCGTGACCTTGGATAGGACCCCTTGGTCCTGAAGAATCTGCAGTTGTGCCTTGAGGCGGTCTTTGAGAGGCGCAGGAACCCTGCGAGGTGCGTGAACGACAGGGATGGCGTCCGGTCTGAGTCGAATCTTGTACGTGTGTGGCAATGTCCCCATGCCTTCAAAAACCTCCTGGTTGTGAGCGAGGAGGGAATGGAGATTCGCGTGGAACTCAGCATCCGGGAAGTCGGATATCTCATCTGGAGAGAGAGACATGATGCGCTGTACCAGGTGAAGGACCTTACACGCTTGTGCGCCCAGTAACGAGTCCTTTGATGAGCCCACAACTTCGAAGGGGAGTGTGGCCGTGTACCTCTTGTGAGTCACCTGTAGCTGGCAAGATCCTACGGACGGGATAACGTTCCCGTTATAGTCAACCATCTTAAGCCGGGATGGTGTGATGAGTGGTTTGACCTTCATGGCCTGGACTGCCGAGTAAGCAATCAGGTTGGCGGATGCGCCGGTGTCCAGACGGAAGGCGACGCGCGATCGGTTGACCGTCAGGGTGGCACACCACTCATCGTCTGGATTGATGGCATTGACCTTATTGACATCAATGACGGCAACTCTGAAGTCATCCTGGTCATCTGCATCACTTAACTGGAAGTCTTGATGCGTGGGCTGGACGGTCCTGACTCGTGTGCGAGGTTGTCGAGGATGCGCCGGATCCATGGGTTGAGCCGCACGACAGCGGGCTGCGTAGTGGCCTATCATGGCACATCTGTTGCACTGTTGGTATTTTGCAGGACATTGCCCTTTTAAGTGTAGACCTCCACACTTGCTGCACGTCATGACGTCACGGCGTTCGTTGCGCCACTGCGCATGCGCAGTGCGATCTTGCGGTGGGCGCGCCTGCGCAGTGCGTCCCTCGTTGTGGCCGTTATTCTTGGCGCGCACCTGCGCGGGAGACCGCGAAAAGCGCGGGAAGCGGCCGCTGTCGTCCGGGCCGTGGGGCGGGAAGAAATCGACGGCCTGGATGCGTTCAACGTCGTGGGCGGCCTGGCTTGCCGATTCGACGGCTGGGGACCCCCTCCGTGCCAACTCGGACGCCTGAAATCGGGCAAAACGGCAGGTCGCATTTTCATGGAGGACACAGGCTTCCACAGCAGACGCTAAGGTGAGGCTCTTTATTTTAAGAAGCTGCTGGCGTAGGCCACTGGAGGCAACGCCAAAAACAATCTGGTCCCTGATCATGGACTCTGTGGTGGTGCCGTAACCGCAGGACTGCGCTAGAATCCGGAGGTGCGTCAAAAAGGGTTGAAAAAGCTCCTCCTTACCTTGCAGGCGTTGCTGAAAGATGTATCTTTCGAAAGTTTCGTTTACTTCAGTTTGAAAGTGCTGGTCCATTTTGAGGATGACCGTGTCATATTTGGCCTGGTTTTCGCCTTCCTCGAACACCAGTGAATTAAAGACATCATTTGGGTGGGGGCCTGCGTAGAAGAGGAGCATTGCAATCTTCGAATCATCCGAGACATTCTGTTTTTCGGTGGCACGGATGTACAGGTCAAATCGCTGCCTGTAGAGCTTCCAGTTGGTGCCTAGGTTCCCCGTGACTTGCATCGGCTGCGGTTTGCCGGTGTGGTCCATGTCCAGAATGGCAGGTTGGTAGGCAGGTATCGACCCCACTCCTGGTACCATGTGGTGTTGGGTGTTCTAACACACAGAAGAGCCAACACAGTTGCATATGGTACAACACTTGTTTATTTAAACTTGCTATTTACAACTTGGTCTTTGCACTCTGCACGAGGGGGGCTCCCTGCTTGTGGTGTTTCAACAGCTCTTTCATGCTTCCTTCTCCCCAGACCTACTGACCTCCAGGTGTCGTGCTCGTGCTTTTTATGTGGTTGGTGTTCTTGTCTGTGATTGGTTGTGGTGTTGTGTACTCTGATTTGCCTGTTAGTGTGTCCATCATGATGTGTGTGTTTGAATATCATGACAGGATCTATGATAGAAATTACAGCAGATTGAAGGAGGCCATTAAGTTCATGGTGTCCAAGTAATCATCCAGACTAATTCCACTTTCCTTGCTGGTTCCAGCTATTCCTGCGCCGATCCGAGCACTTCAAATGAGGGTTTCTTCCTCTCCCATCTTTTCAGGCAGTGACCTCCACATCCCCAGCCACCCCCAGGATGAACAGCTCCCCACAAATCCACTCTAAACCTCCCACCTTGGCCCAGGGCTCCTCAACCAACAGAAAAAATGCTTCCTAACCTCTATCACCATTTTATCCCGATACTCTGTCCTGAGTGAGCATTGGCAATCATGGACGTCTACTGGATTGGTCCAAGATTGTGCTTGGCAAAGTACTGCAATGCGACCAGCCTGAACGAGTGTGCCATCACAGTAACTGACTTCATTAGTAAGTGTGTCGGAGACTGTGTGCCAAAGAAGCAAATCCGCGTGTTTCCCAACCAGAAACCCTGGATGAACAGGGATATCCACTGCTTGCTGAAGTCTAGATCTGAGGCGTTCAAGTCAGGCGACCCTGACCTCTACAAGAAAGCCAGATATGATCTAAAGAAATCCATCAGATGCCAAAAGACAGTCCCGGACCAAGCTCGAGTCCCAGGCTAGCCACACAGATCCCTGCCGTCTATGGCAAGGTCTCCAAGACAAAACGGGCTACAAGATGAAGGCATGTAAAATCGTCAGCTCCAACGCACCCCACCCTGATGAGCTCAACGCATTCTATGCCCGCTTTGCGCAAGAGGTCAGCGAGAGAGAGCCCTCCACCCCAGAAGCCGCGGGTGAACTTGTATCTGAGATCACCACTGCAGACGTCAGAGCAGCCTTCTCGAAGGTCAACCCACGGAAAGCCACTGGCCTGGATGGGGTACCCGGACGGGCACTCGGGTCTTGCGTGGATCAGCTGGCGGGGGTATTTGCAGACATCTTCAACCTCTCTTTACAACAATCTGAGGTCCCTATCTGCTTCAAGAAGACGACCATCATCCCTGTACCAAAAAAAAGTCAAGCAGCGTGCCTTAATGACTATCGTCCAGTGGCTCTGACATCCATCACCATGAAGTGCTTCGAAAGGTTAGTCATGGCACGAATCAACTCCAGCCTCCCGGATTGCCTTGATCCACTACAATTTGCCTACCGCTGCAACAGATCCACAGCGGGCACCATATCCATGGCCCCACACTCTACCCTGGAACACCTAGATAACAAAGACACCTATGTCAGACTCCTATTTATCGACGACAGCTCAGCCTTCAACACCATCATTCCTACAAAACTCATCTCTCCTCCCTCTGCAACTGGATCCTGAACTTTCTAACCCACAGGCCACAATCAGTAAAGATAGGCAAAACCTCCTCCATGATCATACTGAACACCGGTGCCGCACAAGGCTGTGACTCAGCCCCCTACTATACTCCTTATACACCTATGACTGTGGCCAAATTCCCCTCCAATTCGATTTTCAAATTTGCTGATGACACCACCGTGGTGGGTCGGATTTCAAACAATGACGAGACAGAGTACAGGAATGAGAGTATGTCCAGGGTGCGTGGGGTCATAATTATGCTGGTGAGGTTCGTAGCTGACATGCCAAATTTCCTTAGTCTTCTGAGAAAGTAGTCGTTGGTGGGCTTTCTTAACTATAGTGTCAGCATGGAGGAACTAAGGAAATTTGGCATGTCAGCTACGAACCTCACCAACTTCTACAGATGCACCATAGAAAGCATTCTTTCTGGTTGTATCACTCTTGGTATGAAGCCTGCTCTGCCCAAGACCGCAGGAAACTACAAAAGGTTGTGAATGTAGCCCAGTTCATCATGCAAACCAGCCTCCCATCCATTGACTCTATCTATAATTCCCACTGCCTCAGAAAGGCAGCCAGCATAATTAAGGACCCCACGCACCCTGGACATACTCTCTTCCACCTTCTTCCGTCAGGAAAAATATACCAAAGTTTGAGGTCACGTACCAACCGACTCAAGAACAGATTCTTCCCTACTGCCATCAGACTTTTGAATGGACCTACCTCGTATTAAGTTGATATTTTCTCTACAGCCTGTTATAACTGTAACATTATATTCTGCAGACCCTCCTTCCTTCCCTATGTACAGTATGCATTGTTTGTACAGCATGCAAGAAACAATACTTTTCACTGTATACTAACTAATACATGTGACAATAATAAATCAAATCAAATCAAATGGCTTGCCATTGCCATCTGCAGTATTGGCTGACCAGAAAACTCTCCTGTTTTTGCTGCCAGTCATCACGCATATTGGAAGGATTTACAAACTGTTAATCAACACAATAATGTGTTTGGTCACATTATTCTGTGGCCATCAAGGTGGGATTTATAATCCAGACTTCTGGCCCAGAGGTAGGGATACTACCACTGTGTCACAAACCTCCTCCCGCTCCATCTAGGCCCCTCAATTTGATACACTCCCGCAGCTTTCAAAGAAAGCAACTCAAGCTTATCCAATCTTTCCTCATCTCCAGTTGTCAACACGTCCCGCACTGTTAGGCAGCTACATTTTCCACTGCCTGGAACACTTTACATTCTCCCTGACTGTGCTGAGACCATAAAACATAGAAGTAGGCCATTCGAAGAGATCCAGACTGATCTGATGTGATAATCCTCAACTCCACTTTCCCGCCTTATCCCCATAACTCTTGATTCCCTTACTGATTAAAAATCTATCTCAGAGCCGGCGTGGGTGCGCATGGAGGCCGCTTCTTGTCAGGGCACAAGGCTGGGGGCGTTGGTAACGGCACCTCTGCCGTTCACGCCGGCGCGGTACTCCACCAATCCAGTGATGGTGGCGGCCCTGAGAGTCTGGGGGCAGTGGAGGAGACATGTGAGAGCAGAGGGTGTCGGTGTGGTCCCCAATCTGCGATAACCATCAGTTTGCCCCGGGGAGGATGGATGGGGGGGGGGGGGGGGGGGGGTTTCGAATTTGGCGGAGAGCGGGGATTGAGAGGATGGGGGACTTGTTCATAGAAGGAAGCTTCCCGAGTACGAGGGCACAGGAGAAGTTTGCATTGGTGAAGGGACATGAATTTTGATATTTACAGGTACGGGACTTTTTGCGGAAGCAGATACCAACCTTCCCACTCCTGCCGCTGAGCAGGATAGGGTGGTTTCTAGAGGATGGATAGGAGAGGGGAGCGTCTTGGCCATATATAAAGAGCGAAAGTGGGAGGAGCTGGGGGAAGAGATAGAGGGCCTCTGGCGGACGCGTTAGGAAGAGTCAACACGACCACGACATGTGCCAGGCTCAGCCTGATCCAATTTAAGGTCATTCACCGGGCTCACATGACAATGGCCCGGATGAGCAGATTCTTTGGGGTGGAGGATAGGTGTGCGGGGGGGCCAGCGAACCATGTCCATGTTTTGGGCATGTCCAAAACTGAGGGGGTTTTGGCAGGGGTTTGCCGACGCCATGTGCACGGTATTAAACAGGAGGGTGGTAATGAGTCCAGAGGTGGCGATCTTTGGGGTGTTGCAGGATCCGGGTGTCCTGAGGTGAAAGAGGCAGACAAAGAAATGTACAGCACAGGAACAGGCCCTTCGGCCCTCCAAGCCCGTGCCGACCATACTGCCCGACTAAACTACAATCTTCTACACTTCCTGGGTCCGTATCCTTCTATTCCCATCCTATTCATATATTTGTCAAGATGCCCCTTAAATGTCCCTATCGTCCCTGCTTCCACTACCTCCTCCGGTAGTGAGTTCCAGGCACCCACTACCCTCTGCGTAAAAAACTTGCCTCGTACATCTACTCTAAACTTTGCCCCTCTCACCTTAAACCTATGCCCCCTTGTAATTGACCCCTCTACCCTGGGGAAAAGCCTCTATCCACTCTGTCTATGCCCCTCATAATTTTGTATACCTCTATCAGGTCGCCCCTCAACCTCCTTCGTTCCAGTGAGAGTTCTGGCCTTTGCTTCCCTGGTAGCCCGAAGGCACATATTACTAGCATGGAGGGACTCAAAAGCCCCTGAAATCAGAGACCTGGCTTTCTGACATGGCTGGCTTCCTCTGCCTGGAGAAAATTAAGTTCGCTATGAGAGGGTCTCTGTTAGGGTTCGCCCGGAGGTGGCAACCATTTGTCGACTTCCTCACAGAGAATTAACCATCAGCAGAAGGGGGGGGTTAGGCAATGGCAGGAACTGTGGGAGAGGGAGGCGTTATTTGCACTGTGTTTATATTTTCCTTGTTATGTACATTGTTGATTTTGTTGCTGTCTCAATGCCAAAGAAATACCTCAATAAAATGCTTATTAAAAAAAAAATCTATCTCAGCCTTGAACATACTTACTACCCAGCCTCTACAGCTCTTTTAACCAATTTATGCATGTCACCTTGTCCTATACTTGTACTTTAGCTTCAGTTTCTAAATTGTCCTTTCATCGCATTAGACATAGCTCCACAAATCTCTCCTCCTGAAGCTGAAGGATCTGAGTTGTTCTCTGCTTTCATTCTAACACCGTACTTCCGGAATTGAAATATTCCCTTTGTGCTTGGGTGACCAGAATTAAATCTAACAGCACTGTACACCTTTGGCAGGGTAGACTTTACCCTTTCAATAATTCCAGTCGCAGTCTCTCAAATCTATACCGAGTTAACTGATCGCAGCCAAAGCAACAGCCTTAAGTTAAAAGAAACCCACAGAAAAGGCTGGACATACTCAGCAGGGCTGGCAGCATCTGTGGAGAGAAAAACAATACTCAAAACCTCAGGTTAGAGACCTTGCGTCACAAATTCTACTTTTGCAACCCCGGATCTCTCTTTAAAAACATGCATTTCCACACATTTGGAAGGTTGACTCACTCAAGATCATAAAATGCTTCAATTTATTAGATTCATCCGAGAATTAAGCCAAAGAATCAGGTTCCTCCAGGTGAACAGACGGTAGGATAGATCCTTTGCTGCTGGTGCATCAATACCAGGATTAGTGTTTACATCATTCAGAGATGTTCACCGTTCAGGAAAAGCGACGAGGTCTCTTTGCTCAGCCGAGTTAGATCCTTACCAGCAAACAGGGCGAGGTCACCCATATGCAAGTCTGGCAACAAACACCAAAATCTTCCTCAGCCCGCTCAGATGTACTGCTCACAAAGCGAGCAGCTGTTATTTTATTGAGTTGGAAGACTGAAAGCATTTTATGTGACAGGTTGAATTGTAAGAGCGCAAAGTAGCTTAGTGCCAAGTGGGGAGTTGCATTGCTGCATGGGTCACTGTTAAGCCAATGATAGAAAAACTGCATCAACAAAAAAAAAAACAGCAGACCCATATGTTACAATCAGTGACTTCCACACTAAAGGAAAAACACCAGCAGGGGGAACAGGAAGATGGACAAGTATTTGGAACAAGTCCACCACATGCAAGTTAGCAGTGGGTGCATGGTGCACTTAAAATTGCCAGGGTAGCACATGTTGCTTGAAGGATGCTCCTTGCCAGGCACACTGGCAATTCTGCATATCTAAAAAGTTCCCGTACCCAGCCTCTGCCTGAACTGAAGATAAAAACTGAAGAAACTCATGAGCTGTACCTCCAACAATGTACGGCACCGCCTGTCACGGTGCAGTTCTGTCGAGGACACTGGGATGTTTGACCAGGATGCCATCCTCAAGTCCACTTTCCCATAGCAGCGGAGACACCTGTCCGATTCCTCGCCCACCACTAGCCAAAAGTAAACCTCGCGGTTGCAAGACCAACACTGCACCCCCATCCACCCACCAGAGCTGGTGCCCCCTGACAGCACGGGCACCAGAACTAAATGCACGACCTTCCTGTTCACAGCACAACACCAGACCAAAGGTTGGAGGGGAACGGGGAAGAGTGTTTATTTCGGGCACACTATCTAAATTACCAAGCAGAATAAAAAGCAGGAGCAGGTTACAATTTAAGGGATAGTTAAATGTAACCGAGTTTGTTTTTATTATTTTTGAAATAAAGTGTGGTCAGTAAAAATTAAACATCACAGGTCGTGTGAAATCTCTTAAATTAAAACTGAACCAAGAGTTGTTTTTTTTTTTTTAAACAATCACATGAGTACACCAACATCGGAATAACCTGGCAATATGAAAAGAAAAACAGGCGCGATCATGACCAGCACGAGCTGTGGCTAGGATGTGCAGATATATAAGCAGTCATTTCTGAAGAGGCCGCTCTGCTTTGCAGTTATGTTGCGTAAACATGCACCCCCTCCCTCACTCATCGGGGAGTTCGCAAAACGGATTGTTTAAACTTGCAGCTAGGCAGAATGCGACAGCTCGGGTCTGACAAGGACTACAATGGTGATCCAACCAACACTCCCGCATCCGGAGGGAAGAACGGAGGGAGCAGGTCTCCTACTGCGGTCGATGTGCGGAGTGGAAACTACACGTATAACATTCCATTACATGGTCGAGAAAAATAACCTACTACAGAAACAAAATGGGAGGGAACTCTTCATTTAAAAAAAAAAAAAATCTATACAACTTAATGAACAGGCAAAACATTCAAAACAGATTAGACGCAGCAGTACAGTAACGTCTCTCTCTATCTCTCTCCACATCCAACTGGTAACTTCCTCCTCCTCTGGAACATCCTGCATGTTTCCACCCACAGCAGAGTCGGTAGGCAGCAGAGGCACTGGGACTGGGAGGGCGGGGAGGAAAGTTGGGGGGGGGGGGGGGGGGGGGGGGGGGCGGGGCGGGGGTAAAAATATTCCAGAGACATTTAAAAAAACTTTTATTAACATAAAGATGGCAGCACTCCTCAAGTGAAACACTTACAATAAATTTAATTGGGGTGGGGTGGGTGGGTTTGGGGGGGGGGGGGGGGAGCGGCAAAGAAGAGAACCAAAATTATTTCAAACTTTCTAGCATGCTCTAAAGCTATTACAACAATCAAGCAGTCCTCTTTTTATTTTTAAAATTCCAATTCGATTTCCTTCCTGTGCCAATAGGCTGAGGGGTGTAAGTGGGAACCGCCTCTTCATCCTCTCTATGGCCCTCCTGCTTTCGGGAGAGTATTTTTAATGTTTTATATATTTAAGTATGTCAGATTTCTCTCTCTCTCTCTCTCTCTGTGTGGCTTCAGTTTGTGTGTTCTGAGCCCCTACTTAAGGCATCGCTCAAAGTAAGTGGAACCGATGTAGCCACCTCGCATGGATCGCTGCACGTTCTGTTCAAAGAGACGTCTGTTGTTTTGAAGAACTTCAGCTGCTTCCTTGTTCAAGGGGTCCTCGGGGTTCGGCTCCTGAGAGTGAGGGGGGAGGGGGTGGGCAAAGAAAGAAACGTTTAAAAAAAAGATACAGGCCTTAATTCACATCCCCGGGGTTTTGCGCTCCGAAGTTCAGGGCCGGACCCATTCTTCTCACCAGCCGTGGCTCAGCGGGGAGCTCTCCCGTCGCCGAGTTCAGGCCTCATTCTAGAAATTGGGATGTAAAGCTTGTGCTGTAGGGCAGTACCAAGGGGGCGCTGAACCGTCAAGAGGACTCAGCTTTCAACTGGGATGCTGAAACGTGGCAGTACCTGCCCACTCGGCTACACGCAACCGAAAATCCCATGGGCGCTATTTCAAAGTGCAGGCGGGTTGTTCATCCTGTCCTGGCCAATACCCATCCCTCTATCAGCATCAGCAAAACTCATTCTCCGGTCATTGCTGTTTCTGGGGTCTTGCTGTGCGCAAATTGGTTTCTGCACTTCCTTCGTTACAACAGTGGCGACACCGCAAAGACACCTTCTGCTGTCAACTGCGTTGAGGCAGTTTGAGGTTATGAAAGGCGCCATAAATACAAGCCTTTCGTTTCCTTCTCGAGTGTGGCGCCGGTGCTTTGCGGACACCTACTGCAGGTGCGAACCACTCCACTCGAAGGCCAGTGAAACCTCCTTAATATCTGGGGTTCAAAGAGCGTCTAAAGCTGCTGTACACCTGTCTGCTAAGCAAGAGGGTGATCTTAGCCAGGAGCATCTCAGCTTTCGGAGCCATGCCTGGCAGAAAGGGTGCACATCGGCTGAGTGTCTTTTCAGAGTTACGGCAGTGGGTTCTCGACCCCTCCCTGGAAATACGTCCCCTGACAGTTATTTCTGATTTAGGATGCTAAACACCAGCCTGTATTTCTACAGCACGTTTAACGTGGAAAAATACATCCCAAGCTGTTCACAGGGATGTCATTAAACAAAAGCTCAGAAACATGGACATCCGGTCGACAGAATGAAAAGGCAGACTTGTGTTCACGTCACCCTTTTCGTCATGTCATCTTAAAAGTACAATTAAGCAGCACGGTAGCACAAGTGGATAGTGCTGTGGCTACACAGCACCAGGGTCTCAGGTTCGATTCCCCGCTGGGTCACTGTCTGTGCGGAGTCTGCACGTTCTCCCCGTGTCTGCGTGGGTTTCCTCCGGGTGCTCCGGTTTCTGCCCACAGTCCAAAGACGTGCAGGTTACGTGGATTGGCCATGATAAATTGCCCTTAGTGTCCGAAAAAAGGTTAGTAGGGGGTTATGGGGATAGGATGGAAGTGAGGTCTTAAGTGGGTCGGTGCAGACTCGATGGGCCGAATGGCCTCCTTCTGCACTGTATGTTCTATGTTCTATGAACCGTGGTCACTGTTTTACTGGAGAAAATGAGGCAGCCAATTTGCACACAACAGGATTTGCAAACAGCAACGTGATAATGACCAGATGATGCGTTTTTAATGATACCCACTGAGGGATAATTATCGTCCAGGGCACCGGGTAGAAGCACCCTGCGCTTCTTCGCAACAGTGGCCGTGGGATCTTCTAAATCCTCCTGAGCAGGCCTGCGTTTAACGCCTCATCTGCAATACGGCACCTCAGACACTGTAGGGCTCCCTCGGTACGCCTCTGGACGGGTTCCAGCATGGATTTGTGCACTCGAGTCCTGGGGTTGGAGCCAGAACATTGTGACTCACGAGGAAAAATATGTTTCCAACTGAGCCACCGCTGTCATTTAATTACTGAGACACGGAACAATATTTGTTGGGAGCCAAAAGCTGGCAATGTGTAAAATCAGAGCTGCACAATAACTGGCAACTCTGGAACTGACATTCACAGAGTCGTATTTGCTGACTGTTCAGTGACTGTCTGAAGGGGTGCGCGGGCACTATACTCTGTAGTTTAGAAACTGCGTGGCTCCTGGATTGTGGCTAGCTCCACCCAGTGGCGGGGTAACCAACTGCAGGCATGACCATGACAGAATAATGATCAACACATAACAGAGCTGAGGGCCATAACAAGATTTAATAGGATAGATCACACACAGAGATGTAATAGGATAGATCACACACAGATTTAATAGGATAGAACACACACAGATTTAATAGGATAGAACACACACACAGATCTAATAGGATAGATCACACACAGATTTAATAGGATAGATCACACACAGATTTAATAGGATAGATCACACCGATTTAATAGGATAGATCACACAGATTTAATAGGATAGAACACACACACAGATTTAATAGGATAGATCACACACAGATTTAATAGGATAGATCACACACAGATTTAATAGGATAGATCACAGAGATTTAATAGGATAGAACACACACACAGATTTAATAGGATAGATCACACACAGATTTAATAGGATAGATCACACACAGATTTAATAGGATAGAACACACACAGATTTAATAGGATAGAACACACACACAGATTTAATAGGATAGATCTCACACAGATTTAATAGGATAGATCACACAGATTTAATAGGATAGATCACACACAGATTTAATAGGATAGATCACACACAGATTTAATAGGATAGATCACACAGATTTAATAGGATAGATCAAACACAGATTTAATAGGATAGATCACACAGGTTTAATAGGATAGATCACACACAGATTTAATAGGATAGATCACACACACAGATTTAATAGGATAGATCACACACGGATTTACTAGGATAGATCACACACAGATTTAATAGGATAGAACACACACACAGATTTAATAGGATAGATCACACAGATTTAATAGGATAGATCAAACACAGATTTAATAGGATAGATCACACAGATTTAATAGGATAGATCACACAGATTTAATAGGATAGATCACACACAGATTTAATAGGATAGATCACACACACAGATTTAATAGGATAGATCACACACGGATTTACTAGGATAGATCACACACAGATTTAATAGGATAGAACACACACACAGATTTAATAGGATAGATCACACAGATTTAATAGGATAGATCACACACAGATTTAATAGGACAGATCACACAGATTTAATAGGATAGATCACACAGATTTAATAGGATAGATCACACACAGATTTAATAGGATAGATCACACACAGATTTAATAGGATAGATCACACAGATTTAATAGGATAGATCACACACACTGATTTAATAGGATAGATCACACACAGATTTAATAGGATAGATCACACACAGGTTTAATAGGATAGATCACACACAGGTTTAATAGGATAGATCACACACACTGATTTAATAGGATAGATCACACACAGATTTAATAGGATAGATCACACACAGATTTAATAGGATAGATCACACACAGATTTAATAGGATAGATCACACACACAGATTTAATAAGATAGATCACACAGATTTAATAGAATAGATCACACTGATTTAATAGGATAGATCACATGCAGATTTAATAGGATAGATCACACACAGATTTAATAGGATAGATCACACACACAGATTTAATAGGATAGATCACACACAGATTTAATAGGATAGATCGCACAGATTTAATAGGATAGATCACACACACTGATTTAATAGGATAGATCACACAGATTTAATAGTATAGATCACACACAGATTTAATAGGATAGATCACAGATTTAATAGGATAGATCACACACTGATTTAATAGGATAGATCACACACTGATTTAATAGGATAGATCACACACTGATTTAATAGGATAGATCACACACAGATTTAATAGGATAGATCACACACAGATTTAATAGGATAGATCACACACAGATTTAATAGGATAGATCACACACAGAGATATAATAGGATAGATCACACACACAGATTTAATAGGATAGATCACACAAGCAGATTTAATAGGATAGATCGCTCGGATTTAATAGGATAGATCACACACAGATTTAATAGGATAGATCGCACAGATTTAATAGGATAGATCACACACGCAGATTTAATAGGATAGATCGCACAGATTTAATAGGATAGATCACGCACAGATTTAATAGGATAGATCACACACACAGATTTAATAGGATAGATCACACGCACAGATTTAATAGGATAGATCACACACACAGATTTAATAGGATAGATCACACGCACAGATTTAATAGGATAGATCACACGCACAGATTTAATAGGATAGATCACACACAGATTTAATAGGATAGATTGCACAGGTTTAATAGGATAGATCACACACGCAGATTTAATAGGATAGATCGCACACAGATTTAATAGGATAGATCACACACGCAGATTTAATAGTATAGATCACACACGCAGATTTAATAGGATAGATCGCACAGATTTAATAGGATAGATCACACAGATGTAATAGGATAGATCGCACAGATTTAATAGGATAGATCACACGCAGATTTAATAGGATAGATCGCACAGATTTAATAGGATAGATCACACGCAGATTTAATAGGATAGATCGCACACAGATTTAATAGGATAGATCACACACGCAGATTTAATAGGATAGATCGCACAGATTTAATAGGATAGATCACACGCAGATTTAATAGGATAGATCGCACACAGATTTAATAGGATAGATCACACACGCAGATTTAATAGTATAGATCACACACGCAGATTTAATAGGATAGATCGCACAGATTTAATAGGATAGATCACACAGATTTAATAGGATAGATCACACACACTGATTTAATAGGATAGATCACACAGATTTAATAGGATAGATCACACAGATTTAATAGGATAGATCACACACACTGATTTAATAGGATAGATCACACAGATTTAATAGGATAGATCACACACAGATTTAATAGGATAGATAGCACAGATTTAATAGGATAGATCACACAGATTTAATAGGATAGATCACACAGATTTAATAGGATAGATCACACAGATTTAATAGGATAGATCACACACACTGATTTAATAGGATAGATCACACACAGATTTAATAGGATAGATCACACAGATTTAATAGGATAGATCACACAGATTTAATAGGATAGATCACACACACTGATTTAATAGGATAGATCGCACAGATTTAATAGGATAGATCACACAGATTTAATAGGATAGATCACACACACTGATTTAATAGGATAGATCACACAGATTTAATAGGATAGATCACACACAGATTTAATAGGATAGATAGCACAGATTTAATAGGATAGATCACACACGCAGATTTAATAGGATAGATCACACACGCAGATTTAATAGGATAGATCGCAAACAGATTTAATAGGATAGATCACACACAGATTTAATAGGATAGATCACACACAGATTTAATAGGATAGATCACACACAGGTTTAATAGGATAGATCACACACAGATTTAATAGGATAGATCACACACACAGGTTTGATAGGATAGATCTCACACAGTTTTAATAGGATAGATCTCACACACAGATTTAATAGGAGAGATCACACACGCAGATTTAATAGGATAGATCTCACACAGGTTTAAGAGGATAGATCTCTCACACAGATTTAATAGGATAGATCACACACAGATTTAATAGGATAGATCACACACAGATTTAATTGGATAGATCACACAGATT
This sequence comes from Scyliorhinus torazame, assembly GCF_047496885.1. NCBI lineage: Eukaryota > Metazoa > Chordata > Chondrichthyes > Carcharhiniformes > Scyliorhinidae > Scyliorhinus > Scyliorhinus torazame. The sequence goes on from NC_092735.1 coordinate 32,039,751, forward strand.
TAATGGGATAGATCACACACAAAGATTTAATAGGATAGATCACACACAGATTTAATAGGATAGATCTCACACAGATTTAATAGGATAGATCTCACACACAGATTTAATAGGATAGATCACACACACAGATTTAATAGGATAGATCTCACACACAGATTTAATAGGATAGATCTCACATAGATTTAATAGGATAGAACACTAACTTGATAGAGTTTTTCGAGGAGGTCACTAAGATGATTGATGCAGGTAGGGCAGTAGATGTTGTCTATATGGACTTCAGTAAGGCCTTTGACAAGGTCCCTCATGGTAGACTAGTACAAAAGGTGAAGTCACACGGGATCAGGGGTGAACTGGCAAGGTGGATACAGAACTGGCTAGGCCATAGAAGGCAGAGGGTAGCAATGGAGGGATGCTTTTCTAATTGGAGGGCTGTGACCAGTGGTGTTCCACAGGGATCAGTGCTGGGACCTTTGCTCTTTGTAGTATATATAAATGATTTGGAGGAAAATGTAACTGGTCTGATTAGTAAGTTTGCAGACGACACAAAGGTTGGTGGAATTGCGGATAGCGATGAGGACTGCCTGAGGATACAGCAGGATTTAGATTGTCTGGAGACTTGGGCGGAGAGATGGCAGATGGAGTTTAACCTGGACAAATGTGAGGTAATGCATTTTGGAAGGGCTAATGCAGGTAGGGAATATACAGTGAATGGTAGAACCCTCAAGAGTATTGAAAGTCAAAGAGATCTAGGAGTACAGGTCCACAGATCACTGAAAGGGGCCACACAGGTGGAGAAGGTAGTCAAGAAGGCATACGGCATGCTTGCCTTCATTGGCCGGGGCATTGAGTATAAGAATTGGCAAGTCATGTTGCAGCTGTATAGAACCTTAGTTAGGCCACACTTGGAGTATAGTGTTCAATTCTGGTCGCCACACTACCAGAAGGATGTGGAGGCTTTAGAGAGGGTGCAGAAGAGATTTACCAGAATGTTGCCTGGTATGGAGGGCATAAGCTATGAGGAGCGATTGAATAAACTCGGTTTGTTCTCACTGGAACGAAGGAGGTTGAGGGGCGACCTGATAGAGGTATACAAAATTATGAGGGGCATAGACAGAGTGGATAGTCAGAGGCTTTTCCCCAGGGTAGAGGGGTCAATTACTAGGGGGCATAGGTTTAAGGTGAGAGGGGCAAAGTTTAGAGTAGATGTACGAGGCAAGTTTTTTACGCAGAGGGTAGTGGGTGCCTGGAACTCACTACCGGAGGAGGTAGTGGAGGCAGGGACGATAGGGACATTTAAGAGGCATCTTGACAAATATATGAATAGGATGGGAATAGAAGGATACGGACCCAGGAAGTGTAGAAGATTGTAGTTTAGTCGGGCAGTATGGTCGGCACGGGCTTGGAGGGCCGAAGGGCCTGTTCCTGTGCTGTACATTTCTTTGTTCTTTGTTCTTTGTAACACACACAGATTTAATAGGATAGATCACACACACAGATTTAATAGGATAGAACACACACACAGATTTAATAGGAGAGATCTCACACACAGATTTAACAGGAGAGATCTCACACACAGATTTAATAGGAGAGATCTCACACCGATTTAATAGGATAGATCACACACAGATTTAATAGGATAGATCACACACAGATTTAATAGGATAGATCTCACACACAGATTTAATAGGATAGATCTCACACACAGATTTAATAGGAGAGATCTCACACAGATTTAATAGGATAGATCACACACAGATTTAATAGGATAGATCACACACAGATTTAATAGGATAGATCACACACAGATTTAATAGGATAGATCTCACACAGATTTAATAGGAGAGATCTCACACACAGATTTAATAGGATAGATCACACACAGATTTAATAGGATAGATCACACACAGATTTAATAGGATAGATCTCACACAGATTTAATAGGATAGATCTCACACACAGATTTAATAGGAGAGATCTCACACAGATGTAATAGGATAGATCACACACAGATTTAATAGGATAGATCACACACAGATTTAATAGGGTAGATCACACACAGATTTAATAGGATAGATCTCACACAGATTTAATAGGAGAGATCTCACACACAGATTTAATAGGATAGATCTCACACACAGATTTAATAGGAGAGATCTCACACAGATTTAATAGGATAGATCACACACACTGATTTAATAGGATAGATCACACACAGATATAATAGGATAGATCTCACACACAGATTTAATAGGATAGATCACACATAGATTTAATAGGATAGATAACACACGCAGATTTAATAGGATAGATCACACAGATTTAATAGGATAGATCACACACAGATTTAATAGGATAGATCTCACACAGATTTAATAGGAGAGACCTCACACACAGATTTAATAGGATAGATCACACACAGATTTAATAGGATAGATCACACACAGATTTAATAGGATAGATCTCACACAGATTTAATAGGATAGATCTCACACACAGATTTAATAGGAGAGATCTCACACAGATGTAATAGGATAGATCACACGCAGATTTACTAGGATAGATCACACAGATTTAATAGGATAGATCACACACAGATTTAATAGGATAGATCTCACACAGATTTAATAGGATAGCTCTCACACAGATTTAATAGGATAGATCTCACACAGATTTAATTGGATAGATCTCACACACAGATTTAATAGGATAGATCACACACACAGATTTAATAGGATAGATCACACACAGATATAATAGGATAGATCTCACACACAGATTTAATAGGATAGATCACACATAGATTTAATAGGATAGATAACACACGCAGATTTAATAGGATAGATCACACAGATTTAATAGGATAGATCACACACAGATTTAATAGGATAGATCACACACAGATTTAATAGGATAGATCTCACACAGACTTAATAGGATAGATCTCACACACAGATTTAATAGGATAGATCTCACACAGATTTAATAGGAGCGATCTCACACAGATTTAATAGGATAGATCACACACAGATTTACTAGGATAGATCACACAGATTTAATAGGATAGATCACACAGATTTAATAGGATAGATCACACACAGATTTAATAGGATAGATCTCACACAGATTTAATAGGATAGATCACACACACAGATTTAATAGGATAGATCACACACAGATATAATAGGATAGATCTCACACACAGATTTAATAGGATAGATCACACATAGATTTAATAGGATAGATAACACACGCAGATTTAATAGGATAGATCACACAGATTTAATAGGATAGATCACACACACAGATTTAATAGGATAGATCACACACAGATTTAATAGGATAGATCACACGCAGATTTAATAGGATAGGTCACACACACAAATGTAATATGATAGATCACACACAGTTTTAATAGGATAGATCACACACGCAGATTTAATAGGATAGATCTCACACACAGATTTAATAGGAGAGATCTCACACAGATTTAATAGGATAGATCACACACAGATTTAATAGGATAGATCACACACAGATTTAATAGGATAGATCACACACAGATTTAATAGGATAGATCTCACACAGATTTAATAGGAGAGATCTCACACACAGATTTAATAGGATAGATCACACACAGATTTAATAGGATAGATCACACACAGATTTAATAGGATAGATCTCACACAGATTTAATAGGATAGATCTCACACACAGATTTAATAGGAGAGATCTCACACAGATGTAATAGGATAGATCACACACAGATTTAATAGGATAGATCACACACAGATTTAATAGGGTAGATCACACACAGATTTAATAGGATAGATCTCACACAGATTTAATAGGAGAGATCTCACACACAGATTTAATAGGATAGATCTCACACACAGATTTAATAGGAGAGATCTCACACAGATTTAATAGGATAGATCACACGCAGATTTACTAGGATAGATCACACAGATTTAATAGGATAGATCACACACAGATTTAATAGGATAGATCTCACACAGATTTAATAGGATAGCTCTCACACAGATTTAATAGGATAGATCTCACACAGATTTAATTGGATAGATCTCACACACAGATTTAATAGGATAGATCACACACACAGATTTAATAGGATAGATCACACACACAGATTTAATAGGATAGATCACACACAGATATAATAGGATAGATCTCACACACAGATTTAATAGGATAGATCACACATAGATTTAATAGGATAGATAACACACACAGATTTAATAGGATAGATCACACAGATTTAATAGGATAGATCACACACAGATTTAATAGGATAGATCACACACAGATTTAATAGGATAGATCTCACACAGACTTAATAGGATAGATCTCACACACAGATTTAATAGGATAGATCTCACACAGATTTAATAGGAGCGATCTCACACAGATTTAATAGGATAGATCACACACAGATTTACTAGGATAGATCACACAGATTTAATAGGATAGATCACACAGATTTAATAGGATAGATCACACACAGATTTAATAGGATAGATCTCACACAGATTTAATAGGATAGATCACACACACAGATTTAGTAGGATAGATCACACACAGATATAATAGGATAGATCTCACACACAGATTTAATAGGATAGATCACACATAGATTTAATAGGATAGATAACACACGCAGATTTAATAGGATAGATCACACAGATTTAATAGGATAGATCACACACACAGATTTAATAGGATAGATCACACACAGATTTAATAGGATAGATCACACAGATTTAATAGGATAGATCACACGCAGATTTAATAGGATAGGTCACACACACAAATGTAATATGATAGATCACACACAGTTTTAATAGGATAGATCACACACGCAGATTTAATAGGATAGATCACACACAGATTTAATAGGATAGATCACAGATTTAATAGGATAGATCACACACACAGATTTAATAGGATAGATCACACACACAGATTTAATAGGATAGATCACACACAGATTTAATAGGATAGGTCACACACGCAGATTTAATAGGATAGATCACACAGAATTAATAGGATAGATCACAGATTTAATAGGATAGATCACACAGATTTAATAGGATAGATCACAGATTTAATAGGATAGATCACAGATTTAATAGGATAGATCACACACACAGATTTAATAGGATAGATCACACACACAGATTTAATAGGATAGATCACACACAGATTTAATAGGATAGATCACACACACAGATTTAATAGGATAGATCACACACAGATTTAATAGGATAGATCACACAGATTTAATAGGATAGATCACACACACAGATTTCATAGGATAGATCACACAGATTTCATAGGATAGATCTCACACACAGATTTAATAGGTTAGATCACACACACAGATTTAATAGGATAGATCCCATACAGATTTAATAGGATAGATCACACACAGATTTAATAGGATAGATCACACACAGATTTAAAGGATAGATCACACCCAGATTTAATAGGATAGATCACACAGATTTAATAGGATAGATCTCACACAGATTTAATAGGATAGATCACACACAGATATAATAGGATAGATCACACACAGATTTAATAGGATAGATCACACAGATTTAATAGGATAGATAACACACGCAGATTTAATAGGATAGATCACACAGATTTAATAGGATAGATCACACACACAGATTTAATAGGATAGATCACACACAGATTTAATAGGATAGATCTCACACAGATTTAATAGGATAGATCTCACACACAGATTTAATAGGATAGATCACACACAGATTTAATAGGATAGGTCACACACGCAAATTTAATATGATAGATCACACACACAGTTTTAATAGAATAGATCACACACGCAGATTTAATAGGATAGATCACACACAGATATAATAGGATAGATCACACACAGATTTAATAGGATAGATCACACAGATATAATAGGATAGATCACACGCAGATTTACTAGGATAGATCACACAGATTTAATAGGATAGATCACACAAACAGATTTAATAGGATAGATCACACACACAGATTTAATAGGATAGATCACACACAGATTTAATAGGATAGGTCACACACGCAGATTTAATAGGATAGATCACAGATTTAATAGGATAGATCACACACACAGATTTAATAGGATAGATCACACACACAGATTTAATAGGATAGATCACACACAGATTTAATAGGATAGATCACACACAGATTTAATAGGATAGATCACACAGATTTAATAGGATAGATCACACACAGATTTAATAGGATAGATCACACACATATTTAATAGGATAGATCTCACACAGATTTAATAGAATAGATCACACACGCAGATTTAATAGGATAGATCACACGCAGATTTAATAGGATAGATCACACACGCAGATTTAATAGGATAGATCACACAGATTTAATAGGATAGATCACACACGCAGATTTAATCGGATCGATCACACACAGATTTAATAGGATAGATCACACAGATTTAATAGGATAGATCACACACACAGATTTAATAGGATAGATCACACAGATTTAATAGGATAGATCACACACAGATTTAATAGGATAGATCACACACACAGATTTAATAGGATATACCTCACACAGATTTAATAGGATAGATCACACACAGATTTAATAGGATAGATCACACACACAGATTTAATAGGATAGATCACACAGATTTAATAGGATAGATCACACACACTGATTTAATAGGATAGATCACACACACAGATTTAATAGGATAGATCTCACACAGATTTAATAGGATAGATCACACACAGATTTAATAGGATAGATCTCACACACAGATTTAATAGGATAGATCACACACCCGGATTTAATAGGATAGATCACACACAGATTTAATAGGATAGATCACACACACAGATTTAATAGGATAGATCTCACAGATTTAATCGGATAGATCACACACAGATTTAATAGGATAGATCACACACAGATTTAATAGGATAGATCACACAGATTTAATAGGATAGATCACACACAGATTTAATCGGATAGATCACACACAGATTTAATCGGATAGATCACACACAGATTTAATCGGATAGATCACACACAGATTTAATCGGATAGATCACACACAGATTTAATAGGATAGATCACACACAGACTTAATAGGATAGATCACACACAGACTTAATAGGATAGATCACACACAGACTTAATAGGATAGATCACACACAGATTTAATAGGATAGATCTCACACACAGATTTAACAGCAGTTTAAGGGTGTTGAACCTGTGCTCCAGCAACCCAATCCCTATAACCAACTTGGTTCTATATGCGCTTATATATCTTATTGCTGGTTTAGCTATTTGATGCTCATAGGATCAGGGGATTTGGAGAGGTTTAATGCGCTTCCCAACAATAACAAGCTGCCCCAATCTTAGAAACAAGCTTGTGGTTTGTCCACTTACCAAAAACAGGTACTGCAGCCCATAAATTATAGAATTTATTGTTAATACAGGTTTCCAGTCCTCTCTGTGCAAAGAAAACAGAGGGATGATTAAAGATGTTGTTTACACAATTACACCCCAAGTGATCCTTACTCTAATAAATAAACAACAATGCATGATCCTTACTTTTCAATGGAATGGCAGTAATTCAGTGAGTTACCCTTACCTATCACCAGCACCAATGCACAATGCCATGTACGCGACCAATCACAATCATCCCTTTTAGCATTCAATCACTCCTGCCCTGTTGTGAGCCTTCCTCTTTGCTTCCCCCAGCTCCACACTTGCTTATAAGCTTTTGAAGTTACTAACTGCTTCTAATTGGGTCTGGATCTGAAATGACAATGTTTGCTTCTCTCGACAACATTGAGTTGCTTTCAGGATTCACTATATTTTGCCTTTATTCAAAAAGGGCTTCTTGGACTGTATTCCGTAATGCTAAGCATAGAGCGGTTAACCGCTCAGGATTTAAAGAGCTGGAGAAAATATATGAGCCATGTTTAAGTTTGTCTGCACATGCACGTGTGCATGCGGCTCTACACCTGCGTGAGCGTGCTTGTCTGCATGTGTGCACATGCACCTGCGGTTTGTTTTGATTGATGCGAGCTGTATCTGAATGTGCGAACACACTGCATCACTTCCTGGTTGCCTCCTGCATGGTGACCTCTCAAACGTCACTGGGGCAGAGTGACACTAAACGAGCGGATTCAGGAGCAGTGCTGGTGGGTGGAAGCCTGGCAACCTCGGAGATCGCAGACATGAGAAGGCCAAGATGAGAAAAACAAAGTGAAGACAACCATCACTGAGACGGTGGAGGTAATTATCCAGCAGACTCGCCTTGGATGATGGATTTTTAGTCATGGTATAGTTCAGTCGAAAATACAAGATTTTTACTGCTCATTTGACAGCCGTTCAGCGCCTCGGGGCCAAGAATGAAAGTAAGGCGGCCTTGGTCTAGTCCGAAACGAGGACAGAATAAATAAAAGCAAACTTAATGTCAGCAATCCACCAACGCCATGGGAATAACAGAAATGTCACTCAGGTACGTATATTGCACAACGCAGAGAGGTCTCCAATCGTATAAATGTGCAGCAAGCGTAACCTTCAGCTCATCCTATAAAACAGGAGCCTCTTTGTCATAAATAGAATCACAGCCAGTCACAGCACAGGAGGCCAGCATTCGGTCCGTTGAGCCTGTGATAGCTCATTGCTGGAACTATCCTATCACCCCATGCCATTGTTCCCCTCCCCTACTGTCGTGTTGGGTGTTCTGATGCACAAATGATCCAACACGTCTGTAAAACTCTGTTTTATTGTCTAATCAACGGTAACAACTAACTACTGGCTTGGGTACGTGCTTCACCAGCTAACCTGTGGACCCAGCCCTATCACTATCTTAGTGAGGCACTCAGCACATGGTCTATGTCTGAGTGGCGCGCTGTGAGCTCTGTGCTCTGAGCTATCTCCTGGTAGAATGAGCAGGAACTGTGGTGTCCCCTGTTTTTATAGTGCGTGTGCTCTCACTGGTGATTGGCTGCGATGTTATGTGTGTGCTGACCTGATTAATCCTGCACTCCTGTATGCTTCACCCGATGCCGGTGTTTATGTAGTTACATTGTATATGTTGTGTTGCCCTATGATGTATTTTCTTTTATTTCCTTTTCTTTTCATGTACTTAATGATCTGTTGAGCTGCTCGCAGAAAAATACTTTTCACTGTACCTCAGTATATGTGACAATAAACAAATCCAATCTTGAACCGCTGCAATTCTTGAGATGTAGGTACAACCACAGTGCTGTTAGGGAGGGAGTTACAGGATTTTGATCCAGCGACAGTAGAGGTACACACGGCTGCCACTGTTCGTCAGTGATGGAGGGTTTGAATGTTTGTGGAAGGGGGAGCAATCAAGCAGGGCTGCTTTGTCCTGGATGGTGTTGAGCTTGTTGAGTGTTGTTGGAGCTGCACTCATCCAGGCAAGTGGAGTGTGTTCCATTACACTCCTGACTTGTGCTTTGTAGATGGTGGGCAGGCTTTTGGAGGGGGGGGGGGGGAGACGACTCCTAGCCTCTGATCTGACCTGGTCGCCACAGTATTAATGTGGCTAGTTCATTTCAGTTTCTGATCAATGGTAACCCCCAGGATGTTGATAGTGGGGGATTCAGTGAAGTTAATGCCATTGAATGTCAAGGGGCGATGGTTAGATCCTCTCTTGTAGATGGCCACTGCCTGGCACTGTGCGGAGTGCATGTAACTTGCCACTTGTCAGCCCAAGCCTGGATATTGTCCAGGTCTTGCTGCATTTGGACACGGACTGCCTCATTATGAGTCGTCGTGGATGGTGCTGAACATTGTGCAGTCATCCGCAAACATCCCCAATTCTGACCTTATGATGGAAGGGAGGTGATTGATGAAGCAGATGAAGATGGTTGGGCCAAGGACACTACCCTCATTGGACACTATTGAATCTGCTTCCACCGCCCTTTCAAGCAGCGCATTCTCACAACAACTCACTCGGTGTGCAAAATAATTCACCCGCGGTTCTTTGGCCAATTCCCTCAAATCTGCGCCCTCTGATCACTCACCCTTCCACCAGGGGAAACAGTTTCACCCGATTTATTTTCCCAAAACAATTGATGATTTTGAGGAGACAGTGGTGTTGTGCCAATGCCACCGGACTAGCAGTCCCGAGGCTCAGGCTAATGCTCAGGGGACGGGGGTTCGAATCCCAGTACAGCAGCTGGGGAATCGCAATGCAATTAACAAAGCTAGAATCATAAAGCCGGTGACAACCATCACTGGTAGTTACAGACAAGGGTCTGGCTCAGTAATGTCGGTTCGGGGAAGGAAACCTGCCGTCCTTACCTGGTCTAACCTATGCCTGACTCCAGACCCACAGTGGTCGACCCGTAACTGCTCGCTCTGAAATGATCTGGCAAGTCACTCAATGCAAGTGCAATTAAGGGTGGACAACAAAGGCTGACCCAGCCAGCGACCCCCGCGTCGCATGAAGGAATAAAGGGGGAAAGTAACCTCTATCAAATCTCTTCAAAAGTCCCCGTTTACGCATTTCCACGGGTCTCTGTTCCTGCGTCCCCATTAAAACTGAGTCGTTATCCAACTTGGATTGCTTCCCCTGAGGGCGGCATGGTAGCACAGTGGTTAGCACAGTTGCTTCACAGCTCCAGGGTCCCAGGTTCGATTCCCGGCTTGGGTCACTGTCTGTGAGGAGTCTGCACGTTCTCCCCGTGTCTGCGTGGGTTTCCTCCGGGTGCTCCGGTTTCCTCCCACAGTCCAAAGATGTGCAGCTTAGGTGGCCATGCTGAATTGCCCCTTAATGTCCAAAAAGGCTAGATAGGGTTACTGCGATAGGGTGGAGATGTGGGCTTAGGTGGGGTGATCTTTCCGTGGGCCGATGAAGACTCGATGAGCCGAATGGCTTCCTTTGCACTGTAAATTCTCTGATTCTCATTCTTAAACCTTGACAATTTGCTGCATTTCTGATTCAACTTATAAAAATCACTGTGCCAAATGCCCTTGTTACAGAATTCAGATCCTTCAATTCTGCCTCCCTGACACACAGAAGTTTCTAACCATTAGAACCCTTTTCCTAATTTAACATCTTTCCCTTTTCTATTCTGGACTCTAATTCAAATTGCAGTGTGATCTCAGCCCCTCCACCCCACCCCCAGAAGATAATAATGATAATTATGCAGAAGATAATAATGAGCTGAAACTTGCCGTCAACGAGGCAGTGGGGATGACAAATGATTTCAAAAGGAAATCAGACGGCCGTTTGAAAGGAAATAAATTTGAAGGGCCACGGGTACAGAGTCAGTAAGGACTCGATGGGTCGAATGGTCTCTGGCTGCACCGTAAGGGCAGCACGATAGCATTGTGGATAGCACAATTGCTTCACAGCTCCAGGGTCCCAGGTTCAATTCCGGCTTGGGTCACTGTCTGTGCGGAGTCTGCACATCCTCCCTGTGTGTGCGTGGGTGTCCTCCGGGTGCTCCGGTTTCCTCCCACAGTCCAAAGATGTGCAGGTTAGGTGGATTGGCCATGATAAATTGCCCTTAGTGTCCAAAATTGCCCTTAGTGTTGGGTGGGGTTACTGGGTTATGGGGATAGGGTGGAGGTGTTGACCTTGCGTAACGTTCTCTTTCCAAGAGCCGGTGCAGACACGATGGGCCGAATGGCCTCCTTCTGCACTGTAAATTCTATGATAATCTATGGTTACGAGTCCAACATCCAGCCGCCTCCTCGGTCTGAGTCCACACAATGGTCTGCCTGAAATCATAGAATCCCTACAGTGGAGAAGGAGGCCATTCAGCCTATCGAGTCTGTACCGACCCTCCAAAAGAGACTCTACTCAAGTCCAGAATGTGCAAACTCCACACAGTCACCCAAGGCCAGAATCGAAACTGGGTCCCTGGCACTGTGAGGCAGCAGTGCTAACCACTGTGTCACCCTAATCTACTTGTGCCCAGCTACGCACCATATTGCAGCATGCCATGTACATGCACCATACAAGCACACGCATACTAGAAGCTGACCACAGCATATGACCTACAAATTGAAATGTACAATAAGAGCTCGCAGCTGGAGATGCAATAGAACATGTGCAAGCTGTCTGCAAGTCTGATCTGTGCCTACCTGAGGATGTTTAGACAAACATTGCCTTCTAAATCGATGTTCGGGTGATATACCATAGTTTCACATTTCACCTTCGGAGGGTCGTGCGGATACCCTTGTCCAACCTGCAAAACACACAGATACCTGAGAACAAGAACAGGAGTCGACCCTTTGAGGCCGCTCGCCAATGGCGGACCCAACCTTGGCCTCAACGCTATTTTCCTGCCCGGCCCCCATAACCCTCGATCCCCCCCCCCCCCCAACCCTCGATCCCCCCCCCCCCCCAACAGTTCACCAATCTGCCCACCTGAGCCTCGAGTATATTCAATGGCTCAGCGTCCACAGGTCTCCGGGGTAGTAGAGAATTCCAAAGATTCTCCAAGCGAAGAGATGAAATTCCTCCTCATGTCACAGGGGGAATGGGATTGACTGGGTTGCTCCATAGAGAGGCGGCGGCGACTCGATGGGCTGAATGGACTCCTTGTGTTGTATATGACTGACTCCATGGCTCATCCAAGAGGATAACCCCTTACTTTGAAACTCTGCCCCCAGTTCGAGACTCCCACACAAGCAGAAACACCTTCTCGGAATTTGCCCCGTCAAACCCCTTCATAATTTTACATCCTTCAACGAGATCACTTGTCATTGTTGTGGAATTGTCCATTTTGGTAGAAAAATCAAAAAGAAGCATATTATCTAAATGGTGAGAGATTGCAGAGCTCCGAGATGCAGAGGGATCTGGGCGTCCGAGTGCATGAATCACAAAAGGTTAGAATGCAGGTACAGGAAGTAATTAGGAGAGCTGATAAAATGTTTTTGTTTATTGCGAGGGAAATTAAATACAAAAGTAGGGAGGTTATGCTTCAGTCATACAGGGCATTGGTGAAACCACATCTGGAATACTATGTACAATACTGGTTTCCTTATTGAAGGAAGGATGCAACTGCTTTGGAAACAGTTTAGAGAAGGTTTACCAGACTAATACCTGAAATGGGAGGGCTGTTTTGTGAGGAACATTCGGACAGGCTGGGCGTGTATCTACTGGAGTTTAGAAGAGTGGGAGACGGCTTGATCGGAACCTTTAAGATCCGGAGGGGTCTTGACAGGGCGGATGCGGAGAGGATGTTTCCCCCTGTGCGAGATCTAGAAATAGGGCGTCCCTGTTTAAAAATAAGAGGTCACTCATTTAGGACAGAGAGGAGGAGAATTTCTTTCTCTCCGGGGGCCGTTAGTCTTTGGAACTCTCTTCCTCAAAAGGCAGTGGAAGTAGAGTCTTTGAATATTTTTAAGGCAGAGCTGGATCGATTCTTGATAAGGGGATGAACGGTTACTGAGGGTAGGTGGGAGCGTGATGCTGAGGTTAAAATCAGAGTAGCCATGATCTTATTGAATGGGGGGGGGGGGCAGGCTCGAGGGGCTGAGTGGCCTTCTCCTAATTCATATGTCCGCAGTTAGCATTCACTTACCTTAAAGCTAAACACAAATTTCCCTCCTTTATAGAACCCCTGAAAGCAGAAAGAACAAAAGGTTTGAACAAGAAACATTTTCCAACTGTAGTTAAAGGGAAAAAAACATTCTGGCGAGTATCGTGTCAGGTAAACGGACCAAATCTAATCAGACCCAAAATAGATACAAAACCCTTTTCCCATTCATATTATTGCAGCATGTCAACTCACACGTGTTCCAATTGTGCTGAATCCCAGTGAAACAAAACAGCTTCTCAGGAGATGCAAGCCAAACAGACCAAAGACATTCTTCAATTTTTCCAATGTGCCAGAGGACACAGGTTTGAAACAATTGACCGAAAAGTCTGGGCTCGAGGTTCAGGCGAGAGAGGAAATGAGGAATTCACTCCGAGTTGCTGCGACCTGGAATGAACTGACTGAAAGGCTGGTGGAAGCAGATTTGACGATACCCTTCAAAAGGAAATTAGATACATGCACAAAAAGGACAAATATGCAGAGCTCTGAGGAAGGGGGAAGTGGTACAAATTGGACAGCTCAGAGAACTGGCACAGATCAAAGGGCCCAGGAGCCCTCCCTCCTGTGATGTATAATAATATATAACACGCAGACTCTCAGTGGTTCAGTGCTACGGGATATGGCATTCCACTCGGGACAGGAGGCAGCCACTTAGTCCCACAAGTCTGCTCCACAATCTCTGCACGATCAAAGTTGTTCTGTGTCCTCACTTCATATCCATCTGCGCTTCTGTCCTATATCCCTTAATATTTAAAAAATAAATCTATCAATCCCAGTGTTGAAATTAATCGACTCCAGCAGCAACTTGTGGAAGAGAGTCCAAATTTTATCACCTCCGTGTATCCCGATTTCACTTCCGAGTCCACCGGATTCTAATTTTCAGGCCACAATTCCCTCGTTCCAGTCTCCCAATGCTTTATCTGCTCAGAATGCCCCACACGCCCCATATGTAGAATCCCGACAAATCCCACTCACATCAAATAGCAATTAGCACAAACTTCTCAGCTAGTTCTCAGAATACACTGCCAGGTGCATTCAGCAACTACCTCAGGTTAGGACGACAGGGGTGTGTGCGTCAGTGGGGGTGCCTCTTTGCATGAAGCATTTTCCGGTTTCAGATGCGCCGGTTCATCATTTGGAAGGTGGATTCCATGTGGAACTTTTCTCGACAAATAATCAAGAAGGTGAACGTGGAACCTACGGGAAATCTTGCTGTCTATCCATGGCCTCGCTGTGAACCTCCTGGTGTTGACAGAAGCTTGCTTCATTGATGTCTGCACCAATGGTCACCCTACCCAACCCTGCCATCCTGACAGGGACAGGCGGCGGTGGGCTCCTCTGGTGCCGCACCCAAATAAACATTCTCCGCGGATATTCAACAGTGGAAGGGATCACACCCAAGCTTACACTTTGCCCACACTTCCCAGGGGGAGTAACTGGAGCACTCAGCTGGAGCCTTGACTCATCTCCCCAAATCCCCACTAATTGTGACTCTTTGCTGGTCTCTTTTGGAACACAAGAAACAGGAGCAGGAGTAGACAATGTCACTATCGATCCTGCATGGTCACGGACAATCTTGGCTTCAACTCCACTTTCCTGCAGTTGATGTGGTGTATATGGATTTCAGTAAAGCGTTTGATAAGGTTCCCCACGGTAGGCCATGACAGAAAATATGGAGGCATGGGATTCAGGGTGATTTAGCAGTTTGGATCAGAAATTGGCTAGCTGGAAGAAGACAAAGGGTGGTGGTTGATGGGAAATGTTCAGACTGGAGTCCAGTTACTAGTGGTGTACCACAAGGATCTGTTTTGGGGCCACTGCTGTTTGTCATTTTTATAAATGACCTGGAGGAGGGCGTAGAAGGATGGGTGAGTAAATTTGTAGATGACACTAAAGTCGGTGGAGTTGTGGACAGTGCGGAAGGATGTTACAAGTTACAGAGGGACATAGATAAGTTGCAGCGCTGGGCTGAGAGGTGGCAAATGGAGTTTAATGCAGAAAAGTGTGAGGTGATTCATTTTGGAAGGAATAACAGGAAGACAGAGTACTGGGCTAATGGTGAGATTCTTGGCAGTGTGGATGAGCAGAGAGATCTCGGTGTCCATGTACATAGATCCCTGAAAGTTGCCACTCAGGTTGAGAGGGTTGTTAAGAAGGCGTACGGTGTGTTAGCTTTTATTGGTAGAGGGATTGAGTTTCGGAGCCATGAGGTCATGTTGCAGCTGTACAAAACTCTGGTGCGGCCGCATTTAGAGTATTGCATGCAATTCTGGTCACCGCATTATAGGAAGGATGTGGAAGCATTGGAAAGGGTGCAGAGGAGATTTACCAGAATGTTGCCTGGTATGGAGGGAAGATCTTATGTGGAAAGGCTGAGGGACTTGAGGCTGTTTTCGTTAGAGAGAAGGTTAAGAGGTGACTTAATTGAGGCATACAAGATGATCAGAGGATTGGATAGGGTGGACAGTGAGAGCCTTTTTCCTCAGATGGTGATGTCTAGCATGAGGGGACATAGTTTTAAATTGAGGGGAGATAGATATAAGACAGATGTCAGAGGTAGGTTCTTTACTCAGAGAGTAGTAAGGGTGTGGAATGCCCTGCCTGCAACAGTAGTGGACTCGCCAACACTAAGGGTATTCAAATGGTCATTGGATAGACATATGGACGATAAGGGAATAGTGTAAATGGGCTTTAGAGTGGTTTCACAGGTCGGCGCAACATCGAGGGCCGAAGGGCCTGTACTGCGCTGTAATGTTCTATGTTCTTCCCCACATCCCTTTATTCCCCAGCCACAAACATCTGTCCATCCCAGCATTAACTGGAGCATCCACAATCCTCCAGGATAAAGAATTCCAAAGATTTACAACCCACTGTGCCCCCAGCCCTGCCCATGTTTTGTCCCCAATCAGCAAAAACAGTAGCACAGTGGTTAGCATTGTTGCATCACAGCTCCAGGGTCCCAGATTCGACTCCCGGCTTGGGTCACTGTCTGTGCGGAGTCTGCACATTCTCCCCGTGTCTGCGTGGGTTTCCTCCGGCTGCTCCGGTTTCCCCCCACAAGCCCCGAAAGACGTGCTTGTTAGGTGAATTGGACATTCTAAATTCTCCCTCTGTGTACCCGAACAGGCACTGGTGTGTGGCGACTAGGGGATTTTCACAGTAACTTCATTGCAGTGTTAACGTAAGCCTACTTGTAACGATAAAGATTACTATTATTAAACAAGCTTGCAGCATCTACCTTCCAAAGCCCCTTCAGAATTGATTTGCTACAACAAGTTCGCCTCTCATCTCTCTGAACTCCACAGAATATACTCTCGCCAGCCCCTCATCATAGGGCTGGGAGTAGGATCTGGGGTTTGGAAACCAATACGTCAAATCACGGATCTTCCCTCACCTGATCTCCCACTGAAGGGTTGCCTGACAAAGGATTCCACTGCGAAAGAGACTATTGAGATTGACCCCTCGAGCTCGAGAACCGGGAACCTTGGCTTCCAACAGTGGAGAAGAGTTTTTAAAATTGACAGAGTATTCAATACATCCGAGTGTAGACATGCAGAACTCACATCCTGACACAACACTTTTAATCAGGCTGATAATAAACAGCCACTCATCACTTACTTCATCTGGACAGATGATAAGTTTGAAGTTGAGGAGGTCATCAGGGTCTGGGAAAACTATTTCACAGGTTTTAGGTAAATTCAACTCATTTATATCTGGAGAAAAAAATCAAAAAGGAGAAGACAATAAAGAATCAGAATATCAACTTTCATTTAAAAATTTGTTCATAGGATGCAAATGTCACTGGCTAGACCAGCATTCATTGCCCATCCCTAATTATCCTCGTGACGGTGGTGGCGAGCTGCATGCCCCCGTGTAGATACACCCACGGTGCTGTTAGGGACGGAATTGCAGGATTTTGACACAGTGACAGGGCAGAAACGGTGATTTAGTTCCAAGTCAAGATGGAAATACACAACAATTCAGGCAGATTCCCGAAGAGCCTGCCTGATCCGCGGAGTATTTCTGTCCTTATTTCTGCTTTCCAGCCTCCAGAATAATTTGCCTTTTCTAAGACGATAGAAATGGCTAATTCTGACTCAAGACATTTAGCGGCAACACAGACATTTTCCATCAATCGCTCGCAAAGATACTTCACAGGAGAGTCTCATCACAAATGGAGCACAGGGGCAACATGATTTTGCAATTTAATCCTTAATATATTATCAAGCATCTTTGTGGCTATCTAGCTCCCATACTTCTGGGCTCAGGGCCTGCCCTCCCCCTGAGAAAAGGGAATGAAATGTTTTATGTAGAATTTACGCAACTCAGAAACAGGCCAGGTTGAAGCAAGGACAGGCTGGGGGAGCGAGTGGCCTCAGTGCTGCAGAGCAGGTCGCTCGCTGCCGGGTGTCGTCCAGTCACCCTGTCTGGGTGCAGGTGTCAGGTTGAGGAGAGGACTGGGCTCAGCTGCGACGGTCAAATAGTCTGGTGGAACGGACCGTCTGGGATGTGCGCCACTTTGGAGAGTTATTAGCGGGCTAACAGCTCTCTCAGAACTCTCTCTTCAGGAGAACTAGGAGAGTGGAAAGGAAACTTTTGGGGCGGGGGAGGTGGGAAGGGGGGAAAGGATTGACAATTCGAGAGAAGCTTTCAACTGCAGGTTGTTGCCATAAGCAACAAATAGCTCGTTTCACTTTGACTGACTGAAGGATGTGAGACATATTCCATTCTTCAAAACATCACAAACATGTCACTTAAAAAATAAATCTCTAATTCTCAAGATGCGGGCAAGGCCATTCCTAATGGCCGGTTTTTGATCAGCTGGGCCGTTTCAGAGGACAGTCAAAAGCCAACCAGGTCATCGTAGGACTGCGGTCGCGCATATAGGGCAGCACGGTAGCAGTGACTAGCACTGTGGCTTCACAGCTCCAGGGTCCCAGGTTCGATTCCCGACAGGGTCACTGTCTGTGCGGAGTCTGCACGTTCTCCCCGTGTCTGCGTGGGTTTCCTCCGGGTGCTCCGGTTTCCTCCCACGGTCCAAAGACGTGCAGGTTAGGTGGATTGGCCGTGTTAAATTACCCTTTGTGTCCAAAAAGGTGAGGAGGGGTTACTGGGATAGGGTGGAGGTGTGGGTACTGGGATAGGGTGGAGGTGTGGGCTTAAGTATGATGCTCTTTCAAAGGGCCGGAGCAGACTCGTTGGGCTGAATGGCCTCCTTCTGCACTGAATGTTCTATGTTCACGGCAGGTTTCTTCCGACAAAGAACATCAAGTGAACCAACTCTTAAAAACAAATCTTTTGAAAAGAAAATCAAAAGTCCGACAGCTTCACAGTGACTTCCACGGAGTTTTTTTAACATTGAATTTTTTAAAAGTTGATTTGAATCGAGGGGAGGGTAGTGGGTGCCTGGAACACGCTGCCGAGGAGGTGGTGGTGGAAGTAGGGACGATAGTGATGTTTAAGGGGCATCTTGACAAATACATGAATAGGATGGGAATAGAGGGATACGGACCCAGGAAGTGTAGAAGATTTTAGTTTAGACGGGCAGCATGGTCGGCACGGGCTTGGAGGGCCGAAGGGCCTGTTCCTGTGCTGTACTTTTCTTTGTTCTTTGAATTCTCGACTCGCCGAATGGTATGATTTGTGCTTTGCCTGGATTATTAGATCAGTAATTAGTAATTATTACGAATGGAACCATGACACCAACACAACCCAAGGTAGCTTTACGACTGAAATCTCACCACGGATTGAAGTGAATGGCCAAGTAGTGTGGATAACGAGATCAACACTTCTCATATAGAAATCGCTAAAGTCACACGGCGTTCCTGGGTTTAAAAAGGAAGCTCACACTGTTGCAAGTTTGCTGCCACGGCAACATATTTAATAAAGCCATCAAGAGAAAGCCCATCATTTTATCTGAATTCCGTTAGAAAGTCCTGCTCCCATTCTGCAAGTCCAGTGCGCAGTGCCAGAGACTTCAATGCATAATTAAACAAACAACTTTAGATTTTTTCTGTTGAATGATCAACTTGAAACGTTAATTCCGTTCCCGGTGCACATCAAACCTCGCCAATTAAACTTTCACTGCACAGGCCCCATTAACCTGGTCTTTTACTTTTAAAATTGCATCTCTATTTATTTCGGGCAACAACACAGCATGTCAACAGGGCTCTTCAGCCTCCCGCTGGATATAAGGGAATTTCTGTTCATTTTTGCACCCAACTTCAGCCCATCTCAGCCCGTTTGTGAAACTCTTATCTGTGACTTTGTTACCTCGGTGAACATGAGCTTATCCAAAACACTATCATCAGCGTCACCCAAATCCTATTCGCCGAGCGACGGTGGCTTCCAGTCCAGTGACACCACAACTGTGAAACAAATTCTCACCCTCGTATTCAAGCCCCTCAGTGGCGTCTCCCTTCTAATCTCCTCCAGCCCCACCACCCTCCGGGATCTCTGCGCTCCTGCCCTCTAGCATCTCAATAGTCAGAGGATTGTGGGTTTATCCCCATTCGGGAATTTGAGTTTACAGCCTGACACTCACGCCCAGAACTGAGCGCGTGGAACCTTGCATCACATCCACTTGGCCTCGGAGGAACAGCCAGAGTGAAGATTCTTCTCTCTGAAACCAAAGCCCTGCCTGCCACTGTGATTCACATGATGCTAAAGATCCCACTGTGTTACTTAAAAGGAGCAGAGAGCCCTCCAAGTATTTCAGCCAACACTCCGCTCAAATACCGGCATATACCGCAGCATGGTAGCACAGTGGTTAGCACTGTGGCTTCACAGCGCCAGGGTCCCAGGTTCGGTTCCCGGCTTGGGTCACTGTGCGGAGTCTGCACGTTCTCCCCGTGTCTGCGTGGGTTTCCTCCGGGGGCTCTGGTTTCCTCCCAGTCCAAAGACGTGCAGGTTAGATTGGCCATGATAAACTGCCCTTAGTGACCAAAAAGGTTAGGAGGGGTTAATGGGTTACGGGGATAGGGTGGAAGTGAGAGCTTAAGTGGGTCGGTGCAGACTCGATGGGCCGAATGGCCTCCTTCGGCACTGTATGTTCTATGCCCCGAAAGACGTGCTTGTTAGGTGAATTGGACATTCTGAATTCTCCCTCAGTGTATCCGAACAGGCGACGGAATGTGGCGACTAGGGGCTTTTCCGAGTAACTTCATTGCAATGTAAGCCTACTTGTGACAAGATTATAATCAGATTACTATTTACGGGATTCTGCATTTGCCTTCATCACTGCACTTTAGTCATCGACTGTGCTCCCAAAGGTGTGATACCATACTGTGTGCAAGTACCTTTCTCTTATTTTTGATCATGGTCGAGATTAGTGGTGGAAGATGCTCCAGAGGTGAAATCAGACAACTGAAGCTTGTGTGAAAACGTCACCTGCCCACCAACACAGAGCCAGTGAGGTGGTGTCACAGATGGGACATGGGGAATATTTTTTGATTTGAATTATCACATGCATTAGTATACAGTGAACAGTATTGTTTCTTTCATGCTGTACAAACAATGCATACCGTGGGGTCCTTAATTATGCTGGCTGCCTTTCTGAGGCAGCGGGGATTATAGATAGAGTCAATGGATGGGAGGCTGGTTTGCATGATGGACTGGGCTACATTCACGACCTTTTGTAGTTTCCTGCGGTCTTGCGCAGAGCAGGCTCCGTACCAAGTTGTGATACAACCAGAAAGACTTTCTATGGTGCATCTGTAGAAGTTGGTGAGGGTCGCAGCTGACATGCCAAATTTCCTTAGTCTTCTGAGAAAGTAGTCATTGGTGGGCTTTCTTAACTATAGTGTTGACATGGGGGGACCAGGACAGGCTGTTGGTGATCTGTACACCTAAAAACTTGAAGCTCTCGACCCTTTCATACTTCGTTCCCATTGATGTAGACAGGGGCATGTTCGCCACTGCGTTTCCTGAAGTCGATGACCATCTCCTTCGTTTTGTTGACATTGAGGGAGAAATCGTCACCGCACCAGTTCACCAGATTCTCTATCTCATTCCTGTACTCTGTCTTGTCATTATTCGAAATCCGACCCACTACGGTGGTGTCATCAGCAAATTTGAAAATCGAGTTGGAGGGCAATTTGGCCACAGTCATAGGTGTATAAGGAGTATTGTAGGGGGCTGAGGACACAGCCTTGTGGGGCACCGGTGTTGAGGATGATCGTGGAGGAGGTGTTGTTGCCGATCTTTACTGATTGTGGCCTGTGGGTGAGAAAGTTCAGGATCCAGTCGCAGAGGGAGGAGCCGAGGCCAAGGCCACGGAGTTTGGAGATGAGTTTCGTACGAATGGTGGTGTTGAAGGCTGAGCTGTAGTCGATAAATAGGAGTCTGACATAGGTGTCTTTAGAGTGTAAAGGAAGAGGAATGGGAATAAACTGGTTGTTCTTTCAAGTCCTGTGGAATATTCTCCTACACAGGTAAATGGTCATGACGGCCACCTTTTACAAGCAAGTATTTTGCCACAAAGCACCCTCAGAACCTTGTACTTGGCGATGGAATTTTGAGCCAAAGTTACATAGGATTGCATAACGGCGAAAGCCCAACCAGCCCACGTTGGCCTTTACGCTCCACTCAAACCACCTCCCATCCTCCCATCTTTCCTCCATCTGTCACCGTAACCCTCAATTCCCTTCTCCCTCATAAACCAGTACAGCTTCCTCCTCTACTGCTGATGATCTACCTGAACTTTTTCGGGATCCTTAAGGGGGAGGGGGAGCAGCCCCAAGTCGTGGTCCACATAGGTACCAACGACATAGGTAGGAAAAGGGATTGGGATGTAAGGCAGGAATTCAGGGAGCTAGGGTGGAAACTTAGAGCTAGGACAAACAGAGTTATTATCTCTGGGTTGTTACCCGTGCCACGTGCTAGCGAGACAAGGAATAGGGAGAGAGAAGTTGAACACGTGGCTACAGGGATGATGCAGGATCCCTGGATTTCTGGATAATTGGGGCTCATTCTGGGGTCGGTGAGACCTCTACAAACGGGATGGTCTACACCTGGACCAGAGGGGTACCAATATCCTGGGGGGGAAATTTGCTAATGCTCTTCGGGAGGGTTTAAACTAGTTCAGCAGGGGCTTGGGAACCTGAATTGTCGCTCCAGTATACAGGAGGTTGAGAGTAGTGAGGACATGAGTAAGGTTTCAAAGTTGCAGGAGTGTACCGGCAGGCAGGAAGGTGGTTTAAAGTGTCTCTTCTTCAATGCCAGGAGCATCCGGAAGGTGGGTGAACTTGCGGCATGGGTTGGGACATGGGACTTCGATGTTGTGGCCATTTCAGAGACATGGATAGGGCAGGGACAGGAATGGTTGTTGCAGGTGCTGGGGTTTAGATATTTCAGTAAGCTCAGGGAAAATGGTAGAAGAGGGGGGAGGGTGGCATTGTTAGTCAAGGACGGTGGCAGAAAGGACGTTTGATGAGGACCCGTCTACTGAGGGAGTATGGGCTGAGGTTAGAAACAGGAAAGGAGAGGTCACCCTGTTAGGGGTTTTCTATAGGCCTCTGAAAAGTTCCAGAGATGTTGAGGAAAGGTTTGCAAAGATGATTCTGGATAGGAGCGAAAGCAACAGGGTAGTTGTTATGGGGGACTTTAACTTTCCAAATATTGACTGGAAACTCGATAGTTTGAGTACTTTAGATGGGTCCGTTTTTGTCCAATGTGTGCAGGAGGGTTTCCTGATACAGTATGTAGATAGGCCAATGCGAGGCGAGGCCATATTGGATTTGGTACTGGGTAATGAACCAGGACAGGTGTTAGATTTGGAGGTAGGTGAGCACTTTGGTGATAGTGGCCACAATTCGATTACGTTTACTTTAGTGATGGAAAGGGATAGGTATATACCGCAGGGCAAGAGTTATATCTGGGGGAAAGGCAATTATGATGCGATGAGGCTTAGGATACATCGGATGGAGAGGTAAACTGCAGGGGATGGGCACAATGGAAATGTGGAGCTTGTTCAAGGAACAGCTATGCATGTCTTTGAGAAGTATGTACCTGTCAGGCAGGGAGGAAGTGGTTGAGTGAGGGAACCGTGGTTTACTAAAGCAGTCGAAACACTTGTCAAGAGGAAGAAGGAGACTTATGTAAAGATGAGACATGAAGATTCAGTTAGGGCGCTCGAGAGTTACAAGTTAGCTAGGAAGGACCTAAAGAGAGAGCTAAGAAGAGCCAGGAGGGGACATGAGAAGTCTTTGGCAGGTAGGATCAAGGATAACCCTAAAGCTTTCTATAGATATGTTAGGAATAAACGAATGACTAGGGTAAGAGTAGGGCCAGTCAAGGACAGTAGTGGGAAGTTGCACTTGTAATCCGAGGAGATAGGAGAGATGCTAAATGAATATTTTTCGTCAGTATTCACACAGGAAAAAGACAATGTTGTCGAGGAGAATACTGAGATTCAGGCTACTAGACTAGAAGGGCTTGAGGTTCATAAGGAGGAGGTGTTAGCAATTCTGGAAAGTGTGAAAATAGATAAGTCCCCTGGGCCGGATGGGATTTATCCTAGGATTCTCTGGGAAGCTAGGGAGGAGATTGCTGAGCCTTTGGCTTTGATCTTTAAGTCATCTTTGTCTACAGGAATAGTGCCAGACGACTGGAGGATAGCAAATGTTGTCCCCTTGTTGAAGAAGGGGAGTAGAGATAACCCCGGTAACTATAGACCAGTGAGCCTTACTTCTGTTGTGGGCAAAATCTTGGAAAGTTTTATAAGAGATAGGATGTATAATCACCTGGAAAGGAATAATTTGATTAGAGATAGTCAACATGGTTTTGTGAAGGGTAGGTTGTGCCTCACAAACCTTATTGAGTTCTTTGAGAAGGTGACCAAACAGGTGGATGAGTGCAAAGAAGTTGACATGGTGTATATGGATTTCAGTAAAGCGTTTGAAAAGGTTCCCCACGGTAGGCTACTGCAGAAAATACGGAGGCATGGGATTCAGGGTGATTTAGTAGTTTGGATCAGAAATTGGCTAGCTGGAAGAAGACAAAGGGTGGTGGTTGATGGGAAATGTTCAGACTGGAGTCCAGTTACTAGTGGTGTACCACAAAGATCTGTTTTGGGGCCACTGCTGTTTGTCATTTTTATAAATGACCTGGAGGAGGGCGTAGAAGGATGGGTGAGTAAATTTGCAGATGACACTAAAGTCGGTGGAGTTGTGGACAGTGAGGAAGAATGTTACAAGTTACAGAGGGACATTGATAAGCTGCAGCGCTGGGCTGAAAGGTGGCAAATGGAGTTTAATGCAGAAAAGTGTGAGGTGATTCATTTTGGAAGGAATAACAGGAGGACAGAGTTTGGGCTAATGGTAAGATTCTTGGCAGTGTGGATGAGCAGAGAGATCTCGGTGTCCATGTACAAAGATCCCTGAAAGTTGCCTCCTAGGTTGAGAGGGTTGTTAAGAAGGTGTACGGTGTGTTAGCTTTAATTGGTAGAGGGATTGAGTTTCGGAGCCATGAGGTCATGTTGCAGCTGTACAAAACTCTGGTGCGGCCGCATTTGGAGTATTGAATGCAATTCTGGTCACCGCATTATAGGAAGGATGTGGAAAGGGTGCAGAGGAGATTTACCAGAATGGTGCCTGGTATGGAGGGGAGATCTTATGAGGAAAGGCTGAGGGACTTGAGGCTGTTTTCGTTAGAGAGAAGGTTCAGAGGTGACTTAATTGAGGCATACAAGATGATCAGAGGATTGAATAGGGTGGACAGTGAGAGTCTTTTTCCTCGGATGGTGATGTCTAGCACGAGGGGACATAGCTTTAAATTGAGGGGAGATAGATATAAGACAGATGTCAGAGGTAGGTTCTTTACTCAGAGAGTAGTAAGGGCGTGGAATGCCCTGCCTGCAACAGTAGTGGACTCGCCAACACTAAGGGCATTCAAATGGTCATTGGATAGATATATGGACGATAAGGGCTTTAGAGTGGTTTCGCAGGTCGGCGCAACATCGAGGGCTGATAGGCCTGTACCAAGGCAGGCCAGCAGCACGGTTCGATTCCCGTACCAGCCACCCCGAACAGGCGCCGGAACGTGGCGACTAGGGGCTTTTCACAGTAACTTCATTTGAAACCTACTTGTGACAATAAGCGATTTTCATTTCATTTCATAATTGTGCAGCAGCAAGAACAATCTACATGCCCCCCCCCCCCCCACCCACCTAAAAAAGAAAAACAGTGAAATTCAGAATGGGAGGGGTGGGCTGTCTCACCGCAGAGCCCCTGATTTAACAGAGTACTTAATTTACTAATGTGCGGGCACTGTGCCAACTTCCTGTCAACGTGCCACCACGTCATTTCTATAGCAATGTTGGTTCTCCCGTGTAGTGGTTATGTTACGAGACTATCAATCCAGAGGCCTGCAACCAGGAAACGCAAGTTCAAATCCCACAGTGTGTTTTGAGAGTTTGAATTCAGTTCAAAAAAATGAATATGAAAAATCTGGCCCAGGCTCGAAGCTTCATGAAAAATCACAACTGGCCCGCTAACCTTCGTCACAGACATGGAACTGGCCACAAACCAAAGGCCGTTTTGGTTTTGCCCACCAGCCCGAGTCACTGTACCCAGTGTCAACTCTTCACCCGGTGATTTTTGTCACCGGGATCTCCATACCTGCTTCACATTTCATCCAGTTGATCGGTGAGGTAATTAGATTCTCGATTCTGGGATGGGTACTCAGGAGTTTGAAACCACTGAGACGAATTACGACGGGTCTGCTGGAGGCGAATTTGAGGAGTTGAAACAAGTGCACCAGAGAAATAACGTATTGGTTCCAGGGCGCAAAACAAGCCGGTGCCGACACCCGGGGCCGGGGCAGGAGCGGAGCTGGACACTGGCAGCCACTGGTCGCTCATGTGACGGTGACATGGCGCGATCACGGTGGGCACTCGTACAGCTCTGGGCAAGCTGGTCACGCTACACACACCGTCAATCCTGTTAGCAAGCGTGCTCCGATTAGATTCCTTACTGTCAGTTCTTTACAGCTGCACAAGGCAGGAACACAGAGCAGCTGTTGGCAGGGAGGAGCGATGAGCAACACATCTGCTTTTGGGAGGGCTGATATCCTCAGACTGGCGGACAGAGAGGGAGAGTCGACCATTTTTTGGAAGCGGAACGAGACTGGAGTACAATGACCCACTTTTAATTTTCCTCCCACAGTCCAAAGATGTGCAGGTTAGGTGGATTGGCCATGCTTTCATTTTTCAAATAAATTTAGAGTAACCAATTCATTCTTTTCCAACTAAGGGGCAATTAGCGCGACCAATCCACCTACCCGCACATCTTTGGGTTGGGCGAGACCCACGCAGATATGGGGAGAATGTGCAAACTCCACACGGACAGTGACCCAGAGCCTGGATTGAACCCTGGTCCTCGGCACCGTGAGACCGCAGTGCTAACCGCTGCTCCACTGTGCCGCCCACAGGGATTGGTCCTTGCCCCTATGTGTCCAAAGGGTTAGGTGGAGTTACGGTGGGGGAAATGGGTCCAAGTAGGGTGCTCTTTCGGAGGGGCGTGCATGGCCTCCTTCTACACTGTAGTGATTCTCTGAGCCATGGCACATCAGCAATAGACGCATATAACTCGCTTTATAAACCTTTCACCAAACCAACAAAATATTCTGAAAAACAATTTTTGATGAAATACAGAAACATTTCCAGTGTTCTCCTTGCACAGGATGTGTTCTCCCTTCCCTATATCTGACCACTGCATCCCCTGCATTTATCTCTTGCTGTCTCAGGTCCCCCCTGCACCTAGTTAATAACATCCCTTTCTCTCTGAACACTGCTCAGTGGCTTCTCGCTCTTCTCTGCGGCTGTCATGATGTTTGAGTGATTTGTTAATTCCCAACAGTGGATAAGACAAATCTTCCAATGCTGAGACCCTTGACATTGCAAAAATACTCATGACTCAGTTATGACGGAAGCTTTTCATTGCATCCTTCATAATTGGGGGGGGGGGGTGAGTGGGGAGGGGGGCGAGTGGGGAGCGAGTTGGGTGGGGGGGAGCGAGTGGGGTGGGGGGGGGACGAGTGGGGAAGGGGGGTGAGTGGGGAGAAGGGGGTCGAGTGGGGAGAAGGGGGTCGAGTGGGGAGAAGGGGGTCGAGTGGGGAGAAGGGGGTCGAGTGGGGAGAAGGGGGTCGAGTGGGGAGAAGGGGGTCGAGTGGGGAGAAGGGGGTCGAGTGGGGAGAAGGGGGTCGAGTGGGGAGAAGGGGGTCGAGTGGGGAGAAGGGGGTCAAGTGGGGAGGGGGGCGAATGGGGACGAGTGGGGAGGGAGAGGAGGGGGGGCGCGTGGGGAGGGGGAGGCGCGTGGGGAGGGGGAGGCGAGTGGGGAGGGGGGCGAGTGGGGAGCGAGTGGGGAGGGGGGCGAGTGGGGAGGGGGGGGGTGAGTGGGGAGTGGGGGGGGGCGAGGGGTGAGGGGGGGGCGAGCAAGTGGGGAGGGGGGGCGAGTGGGGAGCGAGTGGGGAGGGTGGGGGGAGTGGGGAGGGGGGGGCGAGTGGGGAGGGGGGGGGCGAGTGGGAGGGGGGGGCGAGTGGGAGGGGGGGGCGAGTGGGGAGGGGGGGGGCGAGTGTGGAGGGGGGGGCGAGTGGGGAGGGGGGGCGAGTGGGGAGGGGGGGCGAGTGGGGAGGGGGGGCGAGTGGGGAGGGGGGGCGAGTGGGGAGGGGGGGAGGGGGGGCGAGTGGGAGGGGGGGCGGGTGGAGAGGGGGGCGAGTGGGGAGGGGGTGGAGTGGGGAGGGGGGCGAGTGGGGAGGGGGGGGCGAGTGGGGAGGGGGGGCGAGTGGGGAGGGGGGGCGAGTGGGGAGGGGGGCGAGTGGGGAGGGGGGGGCGAGTGGGGAGGGGGGGGCGAGTGGGGAGGGGGGGCGAGTGGGGAGGGGGGGAGGGGGAGGGGGGGGAGGGGGAGGGGGGGAGGGGGGCGAGTGGGAGGGGGGCGAGTGGAGAGGGGGGGCGAGTGGGGAGGGGGTGGTGTGGGGGAGGGGGTGGAGTGGGGAGGGGGGCGAGTGGGGAGGGGGGCGAGTGGGGAGGGGGGCGAGTGGGGAGGGGGGCGAGTGGGGAGGGGGGGAGGGGGGCGAGTGGGGAGGGGGGGCGAGTGGGGAGGGGGGCGAGTGGGGAGGGGGGCGAGTGGGGAGGGGGGCGAGTGGGGAGGGGGGGCGAGTGGGGAGGGGGGCGAGTGGGGAGGGGGGCGAGTGGGGAGGGGGGCGAGTGGGGAGGGGGGCGAGTGGGGAGGGGGGCGAGTGGGGAGGGGGGCGAGTGGGGAGGGGGGCGAGTGGGGAGGGGGGCGAGTGGGGAGGGGGGCGAGTGGGGAGGGGGGCGAGTGGGGAGGGGGGCGAGTGGGGAGGGGGGCGAGTGGGGAGGGGGGCGAGTGGGGAGGGGGGCGAGTGGGGAGGGGGGCGAGTGGGGAGGGGGGCGAGTGGGGAGGGGGGCGAGTGGGGAGGGGGGCGAGTGGGGAGGGGGGCGAGTGGGGAGGGGGGCGAGTGGGGAGGAGGGCGAGTGGGGAGGGGGGCGAGTGGGGAGGGGGGCGAGTGGGGAGGGGGGCGAGTGGGGAGGGGGGCGAGTGGGGAGGGGGGCGAGTGGGGAGGGGGGCGAGTGGGGAGGGGGGCGAGTGGGGAGGGGGGCGAGTGGGGAGGGGGGCGAGTGGGGCGAGTGGGGAGGGGGGCGAGTGGGGAGGGGGGCGAGTGGGGAGGGGGGCGAGTGGGGAGGGGGGCGAGTGGGGAGGGGGGCGAGTGGGGAGGGGGGCGAGTGGGGCGAGTGGGGAGTGGGGCGAGTGGGGAGGGGGGCGAGTGGGGAGGGGGGCGAGAGGGGAGGGGGGCGAGTGGGGAGGGGGGCGAGTGGGGAGGGGGGCGAGTGGGGAGGGGGGCGAGTGGGGAGGGGGGCGAGTGGGGAGGGGGGCGAGTGGGGAGGGGGGCGAGTGGGGAGGGGGGCGAGTGGGGCGAGTGGGGAGGGGGGCGAGTGGGGAGGGGGGCGAGTGGGGAGGGGGGCGAGTGGGGAGGGGGGCGAGTGGGGAGGGGGGCGAGTGGGGAGGGGGGCGAGTGGGGAGGGGGGCGAGTGGGGAGGGGGGCGAGTGGGGAGGGGGGCGAGTGGGGAGGGGGGCGAGTGGGGAGGGGGGCGAGTGGGGAGGGGGGCGAGTGGGGAGGGGGGCGAGTGGGGAGGGGGGCGAGTGGGGAGGGGGGCGAGTGGGGAGGGGGGGCGAGTGGGGAGGGGGGCGAGTGGGGAGGGGGGGCGAGTGGGGAGGGGGGCGAGTGGGGAGGGGGCGAGTGGGGAGGGGGCGAGTGGGGAGGGGGCGAGTGGGGAGGGGGGCGAGTGGGGAGGGGGGCGAGTGGGGAGGGGGGCGAGTGGGGAGGGGGGGCGAGTGGGGAGGGGGGGCGAGCGGGGGAGGGGGGGCGAGCGGGGAAGGGGGGGCGAGCGGGGAAGGGGGGAGCGGGGAAGGGGGGAGAGGGGAACGAACGGGGAACGAGCGGGGAAGGGGGGCGAACGGGGGGCGAGCGGGGAAGGGGGGGGCGAGCGGGGAAGGGGGGGCGAGCGGGGAAGGGGGGCGAGCGGGGAAGGGGGCGAGCGGGAAGGGGGGCGAGCGGGGAAGGGGGGCGAGCGGGGAAGGGGGGGCGAGCGGGGAAGGGGGGGAGAGCGGGGAAGGGGGGGCGAGCTGGGAAGGGGGGGGCGAGCGGGGAAGGGGGGGCGAGCGGGAAGGGGGGCGAGCGGGGAAGGGGGGGCGAGCGGGGAAGGGGGGGCGAGCGGGGAAGGGGGGGCGAGCGGGGAAGGGGGGGCGAGCGGGAAGGGGGGGCGAGCGGGAAGGGGGGCGAGCGGGGAAGGGGGGGCGAGCGGGAAGGGGGGGCGAGCGGGGAAGGGGGGGCGAGCGGGGAAGGGGGGGCGAGCGGGAAGGGGGGGCGAGCGGGAAGGGGGGCGAGCGGGGAAGGGGGGGCGAGCGGGGAAGGGGGGGCGAGCGGGGAAGGGGGGGGCGAGCGGGGAAGGGGGGGCGAGCGGGGAAGGGGGGGCGAGCGGGGAAGGGGGGGCGAGCGGGGAAGGGGGGGGCGAGCGGGGAAGGGGGGCGAGCGGGGAAGGGGGGGCGAGCGGGGAAGGGGGGGCGAGCGGGGAAGGGGGGGCGAGCGGGGAAGGGGGGCGGGGGCGAGCGGGGAAGGGGGGGGCGAGCGGGGAAGGGGGGGCGAGCGGGGAAGGGGGGGGCGAGCGGGGAAGGGGGGGCGAGCGGGGAAGGGGGGCGAGCGGGGAAGGGGGGGGCGAGCGGGGAAGGGGGGGCGAGCGGGAAGGGGGGGGCGAGCGGGGAAGGGGGGCGAGCGGGGAAGGGGGGCGAGCGGGGAAGGGGGGGGCGAGCGGGGAAGGGGGGGCGAGCGGGGAAGGGGGGGCGAGCGGGGAAGGGGGGGCGAGCGGGGAAGGGGGGCGAGCGGGGGAAGGGGGGGCGGAGCGGGGAAGGGGGGGGCGAGCGGGGAAGGGGGGCGAGCGGGGAAGGGGGGGGCGAGCGGGGAAGGGGGGGCGAGCGGGGGAAGGGGGGGCGAGCGGGGAAGGGGGGGCGAGCGGGGAAGGGGGGGCGAGCGGGGAGCGAGTGGGGAGGGGGGCGAGTGGGGAGCGAGTGGGGAGGGGGGGGCGAGTGGGGAGGGGGGGCGATTGGGGAGGGGGGGCGATTGGGGAGGGGGGGCGAGTGGAGAGGGGGGGCGAGTGGGTAGCGAGTGGGGAGGGGGGCGAGTGGGGAGCGAGTGGGGAGGGGGGCGAGTGGGGAGCGAGTGGGGAGCAAGTGGGGAGGGGGGGCGAGTGGGGAGCGAGTGGGGAGGGGGGGCAAGTGGGGGGCGAGTGGGGAGGGGGGCGAGTGGGGAGCGAGTGGGGAGGGGGGCGAGTGGGGAGCGAGTGGGGAGGGGGGCGAGTGGGGAGCGAGTGGGGAGGGGGGGCCGAGTGGGGAGGGGGGGGCGAGCGGGGAAGGGGGGGCGAGCGGGGAAGGGGGGGCGAGCGGGGAAGGGGGGGCGAGCGGGGAAGGGGGGGCGAGCGGGGAAGGGGGGGCGAGCGGGGAAGGGGGGGCGAGCGGGGAAGGGGGGGCGAGCGGGGAGGGGGGCGAGTGGGGAGCGAGTGGGGAGGGGGGGCGAGTGGGGAGCGAGTGGGGAGGGGGGGCGATTGGGGAGGGGGGGCGATTGGGGAGGGGGGGCGAGTGGAGAGGGGGGCGAGTGGGGAGCGAGTGGGGAGGGGGGCGAGTGGGGAGGGGGGCGAGTGGGGAGCGAGTGGGGAGCAAGTGGGGAGGGGGGGCGAGTGGGGAGCGAGTGGAGAGGGGGGGCAAGTGGGGGGCGAGTGGGGAGGGGGGCGAGTGGGGAGCGAGTGGGGCGAGTGGGGAGCGAGTGGGGAGGGGGGGCCGAGTGGGGAGGGGGGGGGCGAGTGGGGAGGGGGGGGCGAGTGGGGAGGGGGGGCGAGTGGGGAGGAGGGGGGCGAGTGGGGAGGGGGAGGAGGGGGGCGAGTGAGGAGGGGGGGGCGAGGGGGGGGGCGAGTGGGGAGGGGGGGCGAGTGGGGAGGGGGGGCGAGTGGGGAGGGGGGCGAGTGGGGAGGGGGGGCGAGTGGGGAGGGGGGGGCGAGTGGGGAGGGGGGGCGAGTGGGGAGGGGGGGCGAGTGGGGAGGAGGGGGGCGAGTGGGGAGGTGGAAGAAGGGGGGCGAGTGAGGAGGGGGGGGCGAGTGGGGAGGGGGGGGCGAGTGGGGAGGGGGGGGGCGAGTGGGGAGGGGGGGGCGAGTGGGGAGGGGGGGGCGAGTGGGGAGGGGGGGGCGAGTGGGGAGGGGGGCGAGTGGGGAGGGGGGGGCGAGTGGGGAGGGGGGGCGAGTGGGGAGGGGGGGGGGCGAGTGGGGAGGGGGGGGGCGAGTGGGGAGGGGGGGGGCGAGTGGGGAGGGGGACGAGTGGGGAGGGGGACGAGTGGGGAGGGGGACGAGTGGGGAGGGGGACGAGTGGGGAGGGGGACGAGTGGGGAGGGGGGGCGAGTGGGGAGGGGGGGCGAGTGGGGAGGGGGGGCGAGTGGGGAGGGGGGGTGAGTGGGGAGGGGGGGGTGAGTGGGGAGGGGGGGTGAGTGGGGAGGGGGGCGAGTGGGGAGGGGGGCGAGTGGGGAGGGGGGCGAGTGGGGAGGGGGGCGAGTGGGGAGGGGGGCGAGTGGGGAGGGGGGCGAGTGGGGGAGGGGGGCGAGTGGGGAGGGGGGCGAGGTGGGGAGCAAGTGGGGAGGGGGGGCGAGTGCGGAGGGGGGGCGAGTGGGGAGGGGGGCGAGTGGAGAGGGGGGGGCGAGTGGAGAGGGGGGCGAGTGGGGAGGGGGTGGCGAGTGGGGAGGTGGTGGCGAGTGGGGCGAGTGGGGAGGGGGGGCGAGTGGGGGCGAGTGGGGAGGGGGAGCGAGTGGGGAGGTGGGCGAGTGAGGAGGGGGGCGAGTGGGGAGGGGGGCGAGTGGGGAGGGGGGCGAGTGGGGAGGGGGGGCGAGTGGGGAGGGGGGCGAGTGGGGAGGGGGGAGAGTGGGGAGGGGGGCGAGTGGGGAGGGGGGCGAGTGGGGAGGGGGGCGAGTGGGGAGGGGGGCGAGTGGGGAGGGGGGCGAGTGGGGAGGGGGGCGAGTGGGGAGGGGGGCGAGTGGGGAGGGGGGCGAGTGGGGAGGGGGGGTGAGTGGGGGGCAAGTGGGAAGGGGGGCAAGTGGGGAGCGAGTGGGGAGGGGGGGCAAGTGGGGAGCGAGTGGGGAGGGGGGGGCAAGTGGGGAGCGAGTGGGGGGGGGAGCGGGGAAGGGGGGGAGCGGGCATGGGGGGGGAGCGGGGAGCTGGGAAGGGGGGGCGAGCGGGGAAGGGGGGGCGAGCGGGGAAGGGGGGGCGAGCGGGGAAGGGGGGGGCGAGCGGGGAAGGGGGGGGCGAGCGGGGAAGGGGGGGCGAGCGGGGAAGGGGGGGCGAGCGGGGAAGGGGGGGCGAGCGGGGAAGGGGGGGCGAGCGGGGAAGGGGGGGCGAGCGGGGAAGGGGGGGCGAGCGGGGAAGGGGGGGCGAGCGGGGAAGGGGGGGGCGAGCGGGGAAGGGGGGGCGAGCGGGGAAGGGGGGGCGAGCGGGGAAGGGGGGGCGAGCGGGGAAGGGGGGGCGAGCGGGGAAGGGGGGCGAGCGGGGAAGGGGGGGCGAGCGGGGAAGGGGGGGGCGAGCGGGGAAGGGGGGGCGAGCGGGGAAGGGGGGGCGAGAGCGGGGAAGGGGGGGCGAGCGGGGAAGGGGGGGCGAGCGGGGAAGGGGGGGCGAGCGGGGAAGGGGGGGCGAGCGGGGAGGGGGGGCGAGCGGGGAAGGGGGGGGCGAGCGGGGAAGGGGGGGCGAGCGGGGAAGGGGGGGCGAGCGGGGAAGGGGGGGCGAGCGGGGAAGGGGGGGCGAGCGGGGAAGGGGGGGCGAGCGGGGAAGGGGGGGCGAGCGGGGAAGGGGGGGCGAGCGGGGAAGGGGGGGCGAGCGGGGAAGGGGGGGCGAGCGGGGAAGGGGGGGCGAGCGGGGAAGGGGGGGCGAGCGGGGAAGGGGGGCGAGCGGGGAAGGGGGGGCGAGCGGGGAAGGGGGGGCGAGCGGGGAAGGGGGGGCGAGCGGGGAAGGGGGGGCGAGCGGGGAAGGGGGGGCGAGCGGGGAAGGGGGGGGCGAGCGGGGAAGGGGGGGCGAGCGGGGAAGGGGGGGCGAGCGGGGAAGGGGGGGCGAGCGGAGAAGGGGGGGCGAGCGGGGAAGGGGGGGCGAGCGGGGAAGGGGGGGCGAGCGGGGAAGGGGGGGCGAGCGGGGAAGGGGGGGCGAGCGGGGAAGGGGGGGCGAGCGGGGAAGGGGGGGCGAGCGGGGAAGGGGGGGCGAGCGGGGAAGGGGGGGCGAGCGGGGAAGGGGGGGCGAGCGGGGAAGGGGGGGGCGAGCGGGGAAGGGGGGGCGAGCGGGGAAGGGGGGCGAGCGGGGAGAGGTGGGCACGCGGGGAGGGGGGCGAGTGGGGAGGGGGGGCGAGTGGGGAGGGGGGACGAGTGGGGAGGGGGGACGAGTGGGGAGCGAGTGGGGAGGGGGGGCAAGTGGGGAGCGAGTGGGGAGGGGGGGCAAGTGGGAAGCGAGTGGGGAGGGGGGGCAAGTGGGGAGCGAGTGGGGGCAAGTGGGGAGCGAGTGGGGAGGGGGGCGAGTGGGGAGCGAGTGGGGAGGGGGGCGAGTGGGGAGCGAGTGGGGAGGGGGGCGAGTGGGGAGCGAGTGGGGAGGGGGGCGAGTGGGGAGGGGGGGGCGAGTGGGGGCGAGTGGGGGGGGGGGGCGAGTGGGGGCGAGTGGGGGGGGGCGAGTGGAGAGGGGGGGCGAGTGGAGAGGGGGGGCGAGTGGAGAGGGGGGCGAGTGGAGAGGGGGGGGGCGAGTGGGGAGCGAGTGGGGGAGGGGGGCGAGTGGGGAGCGAGTGGGGAGGGGGGCGAGTGGGGAGCGAGTGGGGAGGGGGGGCAAGTGGGGAGGGGGGGCGAGTGGGGAGCGAGTGGGGAGGGGGGGCAAGTGGGGGGCGAGTGGGGAGGGGGGCGAGTGGGGAGGGGGGCGAGTGGGGAGCGAGTGGGGAGGGGGCGAGTGGGGAACGAGTGGGGAGCGAGTGGGGAGCGAGTGGGGAGGGGGGGCGAGTGGGGAGGGGGGGGCGAGTGGGGAGGGGGGGCGAGTGGGGAGGGGGGGCGAGTGGGGAGGGGGGGCGAGTGGGGAGGGGGGGGCGAGTGGGGAGGGGGGGGCGAGTGGGGAGGGGGGGGCGAGTGGGGAGGAGGGGGGTGAGTGGGGAGGAGGGGGGCGAGTGGGGAGGAGGAGGAGGGGGGCGAGTGAGGAGGGGGGGGCGAGTGGGAGGGGGGGGCGAGTGGGGAGGGGGGGCGAGTGGGGAGGGGGGGCGAGTGGGGACGAGTGGGGAGGGGGGGCGAGTGGGGAGGGGGGGGCGAGTGGGGAGGGGGACGAGTGGGGAGGGGGGCGAGTGGGGAGGGGGGCGAGGGGGGAGCAAGTGGGGAGGGGGGGCGAGTGGGGGGGGGCGAGTGGGGGGCGAGTGGAGAGGGGGGGGCGAGTGGGGAGGGGGTGGCGAGTGGGGAGGGGGGGCGAGTGGGGAGGGGCGGGCGAGCGGGGAGGGGGGGGCGAGTGGGGAGGGGGGCAAGTGGGGAGCGAGTGGGGAGGGGGGGCAAGTGGGGAGCGAGTGGGGAGGGGGGGCAAGTGGGGAGCGAGTGGGGGGGGGGAGCGGGGAAGGGGGGGAGCGGGCATGGGGGGGGAGCGGGGAGCTGGGAAGGGGGGGCGAGCGGGGAAGGGGGGGCGAGCGGGGAAGGGGGGGCGAGCGGGGAAGGGGGGGCGAGCGGGGAAGGGGGGGGCGAGCGGGGAAGGGGGGGCGAGCGGGGAAGGGGGGGCGAGCGGGGAAGGGGGGGCGAGCGGGGAAGGGGGGGCGAGCGGGGAAGGGGGGGCGAGCGGGGGAAGGGGGGGCGAGCGGGGAAGGGGGGGCGAGCGGGGAAGGGGGGGCGAGCGGGGAAGGGGGGGGCGAGCGGGGAAGGGGGGGCGAGCGGGGAAGGGGGGGCGAGCGGGGAAGGGGGGCGAGCGGGGAAGGGGGGGCGAGCGGGGAAGGGGGGGCGAGCGGGGAAGGGGGGGCGAGCGGGGAAGGGGGGGCGAGCGGGGAAGGGGGGGGCGGAGGGGGCGGCGGGGAAGGGGGGGCGAGCGGGGAAGGGGGGGCGAGCGGGGAAGGGGGGGCGAGCGGGGAAGGGGGGGCGAGCGGGAAGGGGGGGCGAGCGGGGAAGGGGGGGCGAGCGGGGAAGGGGGGGCGAGCGGGGAAGGGGGGGCGAGCGGGGAAGGGGGGGCGAGCGGGGAAGGGGGGGCGAGCGGGAAGGGGGGGCGAGCGGGGAAGGGGGGGCGAGCGGGGAAGGGGGGGCGAGCGGGGAAGGGGGGGCGAGCGGGGAAGGGGGGGCGAGCGGGGAAGGGGGGGCGAGCGGGGAAGGGGGGGCGAGCGGGGAAGGGGGGGCGAGCGGGGAAGGGGGGGGCGAGCGGGGAAGGGGGGGCGAGCGGGGAAGGGGGGGCGAGCGGGGAAGGGGGGGCGAGCGGGGAAGGGGGGGCGAGCGGGGAAGGGGGGGGCGAGCGGGGAAGGGGGGGCGAGCGGGGAAGGGGGGGCGAGCGGGGAAGGGGGGGCGAGCGGGGAAGGGGGGGCGAGCGGGGAAGGGGGGGCGAGCGGAGAAGGGGGGGCGAGCGGGGAAGGGGGGGCGAGCGGGGAAGGGGGGGCGAGCGGGGAAGGGGGGGCGAGCGGGGAAGGGGGGGCGAGCGGGGAAGGGGGGGCGAGCGGGGAAGGGGGGGCGAGCGGGGAAGGGGGGGCGAGCGGGGAAGGGGGGCCGAGCGGGGAAGGGGGGGCGAGCGGGGAAGGGGGGGCGAGCGGGGAAGGGGGGCGAGCGGGGAAGGGGGGGCGAGCGGGGAAGGGGGGCGAGCGGGGAAGGGGAGCGAGCGGGGAGAGGTGGGCACGCGGGGAGGGGGGCGAGTGGGGAGGGGGGGCGAGTGGGGAGGGGGGACGAGTGGGGAGGGGGGACGAGTGGGGAGCGAGTGGGGAGGGGGGGGCAAGTGGGGAGCGAGTGGGGAGGGGGGGCAAGTGGGAAGCGAGTGGGGAGGGGGGGCAAGTGGGGAGCGAGTGGGGGCAAGTGGGGAGCGAGTGGGGAGGGGGGCGAGTGGGGAGCGAGTGGGGAGGGGGGCGAGTGGGGAGCGAGTGGGGAGGGGGGCGAGTGGGGAGCGAGTGGGGGAGGGGGCGAGTGGGGAGGGGGGGCGAGTGGGGGCGAGTGGGGGGGGGCGAGTGGAGAGGGGGGGCGAGTGGAGAGGGGGGGCGAGTGGAGAGGGGGGCGAGTGGAGAGGGGGGGGCGAGTGGGGAGCGAGTGGGGAGGGGGGCGAGTGGGGAGCGAGTGGGGAGGGGGGCGAGTGGGGAGCGAGTGGGGAGGGGGGGCAAGTGGGGAGGGGGGGGCGAGTGGGGAGCGAGTGGGGAGGGGGGGCAAGTGGGGGGCGAGTGGGGAGGGGGGCGAGTGGGGAGGGGGGCGAGTGGGGAGCGAGTGGGGAGGGGGCGAGTGGGGAACGAGTGGGGAGCGAGTGGGGAGCGAGTGGGGAGGGGGGGCGAGTGGGGAGGGGGGGCGAGTGGGGAGGGGGGGCGAGTGGGGAGGGGGGGCGAGTGGGGAGGGGGGGCGAGTGGGGAGGGGGGGCGAGTGGGGAGGGGGGGCGAGTGGGGAGGGGGGGGCGAGTGGGGAGGAGGGGGGTGAGTGGGGAGGAGGGGGGCGAGTGGGGAGGAGGAGGAGGGGGGCGAGTGAGGAGGGGGGGGCGAGTGGGGAGGGGGGGGGCGAGTGGGGAGGGGGGGCGAGTGGGGAGGGGGGGCGAGTGGGGACGAGTGGGGAGGGGGGGCGAGTGGGGAGGGGGGGCGAGTGGGGAGGGGACGAGTGGGGAGGGGGGGGCGAGTGGGGAGTGGGGCGAGGGGGGAGCAAGTGGGGAGGGGGGGCGAGTGGGGGGGGGCGAGTGGGGAGGGGGTGGCGAGTGGGGAGGGGGGGCGAGTGGGGAGGGGCGGGCGAGCGGGGAGGGGGGGGCGAGTGGGGAGGAGGGGGGTGAGTGGGGAGGAGGGGGGCGAGTGGGGAGGAGGAGGAGGGGGGCGAGTGAGGAGGGGGGGGCGAGTGGGGAGGGGGGGGGCGAGTGGGGAGGGGGGGCGAGTGGGGAGGGGGGGCGAGTGGGGACGAGTGGGGAGGGGGGGCGAGTGGGGAGGGGGGGCGAGTGGGGAGGGGACGAGTGGGGAGGGGGGCGAGTGGGGAGTGGGGCGAGGGGGGAGCAAGTGGGGAGGGGGGGCGAGTGGGGGGGGGCGAGTGGGGAGGGGGGTGGCGAGTGGGGAGGGGGGGCGAGTGGGGAGGGGCGGGCGAGCGGGGAGGGGGGGGCGAGTGGGGAGGGGGGACGAGTGGGGAGGGGGGGGCGAGGGGGGACGAGTGGGGAGGGGGGGGGCGAGTGGGGAGCGAGTGGGGAGGGGGGGCAAGTGGGGAGCGAGTGGGGAAGGGGGGCAAGTGGGGAGCGAGTGGGGAGGGGGGGGCGAGTGGGGAGCGAGTGGGGAGGGGAGCGAGTGGGGAGGGGGGCGAGTGGGGAGCGAGTGGGGAGGGGGGCGAGTGGGGAGCGAGTGGGGAGGGGGGAGCGAGTGGGGAGGGGGGGGCGAGTGGGGAGGGGGGGCGAGTGGGGGGGGCGAGTGGAGAGGGGGGGCGAGTGGAGAGGGGGGGCGAGTGGAGAGGGGGGGGGCGAGTGGAGAGGGGGGGCGAGTGGAGAGGGGGGGCGAGTGGAGAGGGGGGGCGAGTGGGGAGCGAAAGGGGAGGGGGGCGAGTGGGGAGCGAGTGGGGAGGGGGGCGAGTGGGGAGAGGGGGCAAGTGGGGAGGGGGGGCGAGTGGGGAGTGAGTGGGGAGGGGGGGCAAGTGGGGGGCGAGTGGGGAGGGCGGCGAGTGGGGAGGGGGGCGAGTGGGGAGGGGGGCGAGTGGGGAACGAGTGGGGAGGGGGGGGCGAGTGGGGAGGGGGGGCGAGTGGGGAGGGGGGGCGAGTGGGGAGGGGGGGCGAGTGGGGAGGAGGGGGGCGAGTGGGGAGGAGGAGGAGGGGGGCGAGTGAGGAGGGGGGGGCGAGTGGGGAGGGGGGGCGAGTGGGGAGGGGGGGCGAGTGGGGAGCAAGTGGGGAGGGGGGCAAGTGGGGAGCGAGTGGGGAGGGGGGGGCGAGTGGGGAGGGGGGCGAGCGGGGAAGGGGGGGCGAGCGGGGAAGGGGGGGCGAGCGGGGAAGGGGGGGCGAGCGGGGAAGGGGGGGCGAGCGGGGAAGGGGGCGCGAGCGGGGAAGGGGGGGCGAGCGGGGAAGGGGGGCGAGCGGGGAAGGGGGGGCGAGCGGGGAAGGGGGGGCGAGCGGGGAAGGGGGGGCGAGCGGGGAAGGGGGGGCGAGCAGGGAAGGGGGGGCGAGTCGGGGGAGGGTCGGGGGAGGGGGAGAGTCTCGGGGGGGGGAGAGTCTCGGGGGGGGTCGGGGGGGAGAGTCGGGGGGGGAAGAGTTCGGGGGGGGAGAGTCGGGGGGGGAGAGTCGGGGGGGGGAAGTCGGGGGGGGGGAAGTCGGGGGTGGGGGGACAGTCGGGGGGAGAGTCGGGGGGGAAAAGAGTCGGGGGGGAGAGTCGGGGGGGAAAGAGTCGGAGGGGGGCGAGTCGGAGAGGGGCGAGTCGGAGAGGGGCGAGTCGGGGGGGAAGTCGGGGGTGGGGGGACAGTCGGGGGGGAGTCGGGGGGTTGGGGGAGTCGGGGGGGAGGGTGGGGGAGTTGGGGGGGAGGGTATTGGGAGTCGGGGGGGAGGGGGAGTCGGGTGGAGGGGGAGTCGGGGGGAGGGGGAGTCGGGGGGGAGGGGGAGTCGGGGGGGAGGGGGAGTCGGGGGGGAGGGGGAGTCGGGGGGAGGGGGAGTCGGGCGGAGGGGGGAGTCGGGGAGAGGGGGAGTCGGGGGAGGGGGGGGAGAGTCGGGGGGAGAGTCGGGGGGGGGTGTCGGGGGGGGTGAGTCGGGGGGGTGAGTCGGGGGGGGTGAGTCGGGGGGGTGAGTCGGGGGGGGGTGAGTCGGGGGGGGTGAGTCGGGGGGGGGGGGTGAGTCAGGGGGGGGGTGAGTCGGGGGGGTGAGTCGGGGGGGGGGTGAGTCGGGGGGGTGGGGAGTCGGGGGGGTGGGGAGTCGGGGGGGTGGGGAGTCGGGGGAGGGGGAGTCGGGGGGTGAGTCGGGGGGTGAGTCGGGGGGGTGAGTCGGGGGGGTGAGTCGGGTGGGGGGTGAGTCGGGGGGGTGAGTCGGGGGGGGGTGAGTCGGGGGGGGTGAGTCGGGGGGGTGAGTCGGGGGGGTGAGAGTCGGGGGGGGTGAGTGGGGGGGGTGAGTCGGGGGGCGAGCGGGGAAGGGGGGGCGAGCGGGGAAGGGGGGGGCGAGCGGGGAAGGGGGGGCGAGCGGGGAAGGGGGGGCGAGCGGGGAAGGGGGGGCGAGCGGGGAAGGGGGGGCGAGCGGGGAAGGGGGGGCGAGCGGGGAAGGGGGGGCGAGCGGGGAAGGGGGGGGCGAGCGGGGAAGGGGGGGCGAGCGGGGAAGGGGGGGCGAGCGGGGAAGGGGGGGCGAGCGGGGAGGGGGGGCGAGCGGGGAAGGGGGGGCGAGCGGGGAAGGGGGGGCGAGCGGGGAAGGGGGGGCGAGGGCGAGCGGGGAAGGGGGGGCGAGCGGGGAAGGGGGGGCGAGCGGGGAAGGGGGGGCGAGCGGGAAGGGGGGGCGAGCGGGGAAGGGGGGGCGAGCGGGGAAGGGGGGGCGAGCGGGGAAGGGGGGGCGAGCGGGGAAGGGGGGCGAGCGGGGAAGGGGGGCGAGCGGGAAGGGGGGGCGAGCGGGGAAGGGGGGGCGAGCGGGGAAGGGGGGCGAGCGGGGAAGGGGGGCGAGCGGGGAGAGGTGGGCGCGCGGGGAGGGGGGCGAGTGGGGAGGGGGGGCGAGTGGGGAGGGGGGACGAGTGGGGAGGGGGGACGAGTGGGGAGGGGGGGGCAAGTGGGGAGCGAGTGGGGAGGGGGGGCAAGTGGGAAGCGAGTGGGGAGGGGGGGCAAGTGGGGAGCGAGTGGGGGCAAGTGGGGAGCGAGTGGGGAGGGGGGCGAGTGGGGAGCGAGTGGGGAGGGGGGCGAGTGGGGAGCGAGTGGGGAGGGGGGCGAGTGGGGAGCGAGTGGGGAGGGGGGCGAGTGGGGAGCGAGTGGGGAGGGGGGGCGAGTGGGGGCGAGTGGGGGGGGGCGAGTGGAGAGGGGGGGCGAGTGGAGAGGGGGGGCGAGTGGAGAGGGGGGGGCGAGTGGGGAGCGAGTGGGGAGGGGGGCGAGTGGGGAGCGAGTGGGGAGGGGGGCGAGTGGGGAGCGAGTGGGGAGGGGGGGCAAGTGGGGAGGGGGGGCGAGTGGGGAGCGAGTGGGGAGGGGGGGCAAGTGGGGGGCGAGTGGGGAGGGGGGCGAGTGGGGAGGGGGGCGAGTGGGGAGCGAGTGGGGAGGGGGCGAGTGGGGAACGAGTGGGGAGCGAGTGGGGAGCGAGTGGGGAGGGGGGGCGAGTGGGGAGGGGGGGCGAGTGGGGAGGGGGGGCGAGTGGGGAGGGGGGGCGAGTGGGGAGGGGGGGCGAGTGGGGAGGGGGGGCGAGTGGGGAGGGGGGGGCGAGTGGGGAGGAGGGGGGTGAGTGGGGAGGAGGGGGGCGAGTGGGGAGGAGGAGGAGGGGGGCGAGTGAGGAGGAGGGGGGCGAGTGAGGAGGGGGGGGGCGAGTGGGGAGGGGGGGGGCGAGTGGGGAGGGGGGGCGAGTGGGGAGGGGGGGCGAGTGGGGACGAGTGGGGAGGGGGGGGCGAGTGGGGAGGGGGGGCGAGTGGGGAGGGGACGAGTGGGGAGGGGAGCAAGTGGGGAGGGGGGGCGAGTGGGGGCGAGTGGAGAGGGGGGGGCGAGTGGGGAGGGGGGGGCGAGTGGGGAGGGGGGTGGCGAGTGGGGAGGGGGGGCGAGTGGGGAGGGGCGGGCGAGCGGGGAGGGGGGGGCGAGTGGGGAGGGGGGACGAGTGGGGAGGGGGGGGCGAGTGGGGAGCGAGTGGGGAGGGGGGCAAGTGGGGAGCGAGTGGGGAAGGGGGGCAAGTGGGGAGCGAGTGGGGAGGGGGGGCGAGTGGGGAGCGAGTGGGGAGGGGAGCGAGTGGGGAGGGGGGCGAGTGGGGAGCGAGTGGGGAGGGGGGCGAGTGGGGAGCGAGTGGGGAGGGGGGAGCGAGTGGGGAGGGGGGGGCGAGTGGGGAGGGGGGGGCGAGTGGGGGGGGCGAGTGGAGAGGGGGGGCGAGTGGAGAGGGGGGGCGAGTGGAGAGGGGGGGCGAGTGGAGAGGGGGGGCGAGTGGGGAGCGAAAGGGGAGGGGGGCGAGTGGGGAGCGAGTGGGGAGGGGGGCGAGTGGGGAGAGGGGGGGCAAGTGGGGAGGGGGGCGAGTGGGGAGAGGGGGCAAGTGGGGAGGGGAGGGGGCAAGTGGGGAGGGGGGCGAGTGGGGAGGGGGGGCAAGTGGGGGGCGAGTGGGGAGGGGCGGCGAGTGGGGAGGGGGGCGAGTGGGGAGGGGGGCGAGTGGGGAACGAGTGGGGAGGGGGGGGGCGAGTGGGGAGGGGGGGCGAGTGGGGAGGGGGGGCGAGTGGGGAGGGGGGGC
This sequence comes from Scyliorhinus torazame, assembly GCF_047496885.1. Lineage (NCBI taxonomy): Eukaryota > Metazoa > Chordata > Chondrichthyes > Carcharhiniformes > Scyliorhinidae > Scyliorhinus > Scyliorhinus torazame. The sequence goes on from NC_092735.1 coordinate 32,082,456, forward strand.
GAGTGGGGAGGAGGGGGGGCGAGTGGGGAGGAGGAGGAGGGGGGCGAGTGAGGAGGGGGGGGGCGAGTGGGGAGGGGGGGCGAGTGGGGAGGGGGGGCGAGTGGGGAGCAAGTGGGGAGGGGGGCAAGTGGGGAGCGAGTGGGGAGGGGGGGGCGAGTGGGGAGGGGGGCGAGCGGGGAAGGGGGGGCGAGCGGGGAAGGGGGGGCGAGCGGGGAAGGGGGGGGCGAGCGGGGAAGGGGGGGCGAGCGGGGAAGGGGGGCGAGCGGGGAAGGGGGGGCGAGCGGGGAAGGGGGGGCGAGCGGGGAAGGGGGGGGCGAGCGGGGAAGGGGGGGCGAGCAGGGAAGGGGGGGCGAGTCGGGGGGAGGGTCGGGGGGAGGGGGAGAGTCTCGGGGGGGTCTCGGGGGGGTCGAGTCTCGGGGGGGGTCGGGGGGGAGAGTCGGGGGGGAAGAGTTCGGGGGGGGAGAGTCGGGGGGGGAGAGTCGGGGGGGGGAAGTCGGGGGGGGGGAAGTCGGGGGTGGGGGGACAGTCGGGGGGAGAGTCGGGGGGGAAAAGAGTCGGGGGGGAGAGTCGGGGGGGGAAAGAGTCGGAGGGGGGCGAGTCGGAGAGGGGCGAGTCGGAGAGGGGCGAGTCGGAGAGGGGCGAGTCGGGGGGAAGTCGGGGGTGGGGGGACAGTCGGGGGGGAGTCGGGGGGTTGGGAGAGTCGGGGGGGAGGGTGGGGGAGTTGGGGGGGGAGGGTATTGGGAGTCGGGGGGGAGGGGGAGTCGGGTGGGAGGGGGAGTCGGGGGGAGGGGGAGTCGGGGGGGAGGGGGAGTCGGGGGGGGGAGGGGGGAGTCGGGGGGAGGGGGAGTCGGGGGGGAGGGGAGTCGGGGGGGAGGGGGAGTCGGGGGGAGGGGGAGTCGGGCGGAGGGGGAGTCGGGCGGAGGGGGAGTCGGGGAGAGGGGGAGTCGGGGGAGGGGGGGGAGAGTCGGGGGGAGAGTCGGGGGGGGGTGTCGGGGGGGTGAGTCGGGGGGGTGAGTCGGGGGGGGTGAGTCGGGGGGGGTGAGTCGGGGGGGGTGAGTCGGGGGGGGGTGAGTCGGGGGGGGGGGTGAGTCAGGGGGGGGTGAGTCGGGGGGGTGAGTCGGGGGGGGTGAGTCGGGGGGGTGGAGAGTCGGGGGGGTGGGGAGTCGGGGGGGTGGGGAGTCGGGGGAGGGGGGAGTCGGGGGGGTGAGTCGGGGGGTGAGTCGGGGGGGTGAGTCGGGGGGGTGAGTCGGGTGGGGGGTGAGTCTGGGGGGTGAGTCGGGGGGGTGAGTCGGGGGGGTGAGTCGGGGGGGGTGAGTCGGGGGGGTGAGTCGGGGGGGTGAGAGTCGGGGGGGGTGAGTGGGGGGGGTGAGTCGGGGGGGTGAGTCGGGGGGGTGAGTCGGGGGGGTGAGTCGGGGGGTGAGTCGGGGGGGTGAGTCGGGGGGGGTGAGTCGGGGGGGTGAGTCGGGGGGGTGAGTCGTGGGGATGAGTCGGGGCGGGTGAGTCGGGGGGTGAGTCGGGGGGGGGTGAGACGGGGGGGTGAGACGGGGGGGTGAGTCGTGGGGGTGAGTTGGGGGGGGGTAAGTCGGGGGGGGAGAGTCGGGGGGGGTGAGTCGGGGGGGTGAGTCGGGGGGGGTGAGTCGGGGGGGGGTGAGCCGGGGGGGGGGGTGAGTCGGGGGGGTGAGTCGGGGAGGGGTGAGTCGGGGGGCTAAGTCGGGGAGGGGTGAGTCGGGGGGGAGAGTCGGGGGGGAGAGTCGGGGGGGGGGGGTGAGTCGGGGGGAGTGGAGTCGGGGGGAGTGGAGTCGGGGGGGCGTTGAGTCGGGGGGAGGATCCGGGGGGGGGGGGGTGAGGGACAGGGGGGGGAGGAGTTGTGGGGGGGGAGTCAGTGGGAGGGGAGTCAGGGGGGGGGAGCGTCGTGGGGGGGGGGAGTCGAGGGGGGGGGGGGAGTCGAGGGGGGGGAATCGAGGGGGGGGGAGTCGAGGGGGGGGGAGTCGAGGGGGGGGAGTCGAGGGGGGGGGAGTCGAGGGGGGGGGAGTCGAGGGGGGGAGTCGAGGGGGGGAGTCGAGGGGGGGAGTCGAGGGGGGGAGTCGAGGGGGGGGAGTCGTCGGGGTGGAGTCTGGGGGGGGGAGTCGGCGGAGTGGAGTCTGGGGGGGTAGTCTGGGGGGGGGAGAGTCGGGCGGGAGTCGGGGGGGGGGAGGGTGGGCGGTGAGTCGGGGGGGCGGTGAGTCGGGGGGGTGAGTCGGGGGGGGGGTGAGTGACGGGGGGAGGAGTCGGGGGGGGAGTTGTGGGGGGGAGGGGAGTCGGCGGGGGGGAGTCGTGGGGGGGGGAGTCGGCGGGGGGAGTCGTGGGGGGGGAGTCGGGGGGGTGTCGTGGGGGGGGGGAGTCGGGGGGGTGTCGTGGGGGGGAGGAGTCGGGGGGGTGAGTCGTGAGGGGGGGAGTCGAGGGGGGGAGTCAAGTGGGGGGAGAGGAGTGGGGGGGAGAGGAGTCGTGGGGGGAGAGGAGTCGTGGGGGGAGAGGAGTCGGGGGGGAGTCGGCGGGGTGGAGTCTGCGGGGGGGGGGGGGGGGGGAGTCTAGGGGGGTGTAGTCTGGGGGGGGAGAGTC